>NC_064634.1:525166035-525472146 GCF_023864275.1 Schistocerca cancellata | reverse complement strand
TCGGACGAAAAACTGATAGTGAATTGTAACTTTCAGGGCCACCTAATGACGATGGATCACTCAAATTGCGTCCCGATTCAATACATCGTCCTCCAGCAGTCTTGTCTCCATGGGTCTATTGCTGCCTCGGGCACCTTATGGCAGGCCTGCTGTGACTCAAAGATTTTCGAATCGGACGAAAAACTGATAGTGAATTGTAACGTTCAGGGCCTCCTAATGACGATGGATCACTCAAATTGCGTCCCGATTCAATACATCGTCCTCCAGCCGACTTGACTCCATGGGTCTATTGCTGCCTCGGGCACCTTATGGCCGTTCTGCTGTGAGTCTAGATTATCGAATGGGACGAAAAACTGATAATGAATTGTAACGTTCAGGGCCTCCTAATGACGATGGATCACTCAAATTGCGTCCCGATTCAATACATCGTCCTCCAGCAGACTTGTCTCCATGGGTCGATTGCTGCCTCGGGCACCTAATGGCCGTCCTGCTGTGAGTCAAAGATTTTCGAATCGGACGAAAAACTGATAGTGAATTGTAACATTCAGGGCCACCTAATGACGATGGACCACGCAAATTGCGTCCCGATTCAATACATCGTCCTCCAGCCGAGTTGACTCCATGGGTCTATTGCTGACTCGGGCACCTTATGGCCGTTCTGCTGTGAATCTAGATTATCGAATGGGACGAAAAAGTGATAGTGAATTGTAACGGTCAGGGCCACCTAATGACGATGGATCACTCAAATTGCGTCCCGAATCAATACATCGTCCCCAGCCGACTTGTCTCCATGGGTCTATTGCTGCCTCGGGCACCTTATGGCCGTTCTGCTGTGAGTCTAGATTATCGAATGGGACGAAAAACTGATAGTGAATTGTAACGTTCAGGGCCACCTAATGACGATGGATCACTCAAATTGCGTCCTGATTCAATACATCGTCCTCCAGCAGACTTGACTTCATGGGTCTATTGCTGCCTCGAGCACCTTATGGCCGTTCTGCTGTGAGTCAAAGATTTTCGAATCGGACGAAAAACTGATAGTGAATTGTAACTTTCAGGGCCACCTAATGACGATGGATCACTCAAATTGCGTCCCGATTCAATACATCGTCCTCCAGCACTCTTGTCTCCATGGGTCTATTGCTGCCTCGGGCACCTTATGGCAGGCCTGCTGTGACTCAAAGATTTTCGAATCGGACGAAAAACTGATAGTGAATTGTAACTTTCAGGGCCACCTAATAACGATGGATCACTCAAATTGCGTCCCGATTCAATTCATCGTCCTCCAGCAGACTTGTCTCGATGGGTCTATTGCTGCCACGGGCACCTTATGGCCGTTCTGCTGTGAGTCTAGATTATCGAATGGGACGAAAAACTGATAGTGAATTGTAACGTTCAGTGCCACCTAATGACGATGGATCACTCAAATTGCGTCCCGATTCAATACATCGTCCTCCAGCCGACTTGACTCCATGGGTCTATTGCTGCCTCGGGCACCTTATGGCCGTTCTGCTGTGAGTCTAGATTATCGAATGGGACGAAAAACTGATAGTGAATTGTAACGTTCAGAGCCTCCTAATGACGATGGATCTCCCAAATTGCGTCCCGATTCAATACATCGTCCTCCAGCCGACTTGACTCCATGGGTCTATTGCTGCCTCGGGCACCTTATGGCCGTTCTGCTGTGAGTCTAGATTATCGAATGGGACGAAAAACTGATAGTGAATTGTAACGTTCAGGGTCTCCTAATGACGATGGATCACTCAAATTGCGTCCCGATTCAATACATCGTCCTCCAGCAGACTTGTCTCCATGGGTCGATTGCTGCCTCGGGCACCTAATGGCCGTTCTGCTGTGAGTCAAAGATGTTCGAATCGGACGAAAAACTGGTAGTGAATTGTTACATTCAGGGCCACCTAATGACGATGGACCACGCAAATTGCGTCCCGATTCAATACATCGTCCTCCAGCCGAGTTGACTCCATGGGTCTATTGCTGCCTCGGGCACTTTATGGCCGTTCAGCTGTGAATCTAGATTATCGAATGGGACGAGAAACTGATAGTGAATTGTAACGTTCAGGGCCACCTAATGACGATGGATCACTCAAATTGCGTCCCGATTCAATACATCGTCCCCAGCCGACTTGTCTCCAGGGGTCTATTGCTGCCTCGGGCACCTTATGGCCGTTCTGCTGTAAGTCAAAGATTTTCGAATCGGACGAAAAACTGATAGTGATTTGTATCATTCAGGGCCACCTAATGACGATGGACCACACAAATTGCGTCCCGATTCAGTACATCGTCCACTAGCCGACTTGACTCCATGGGACTATTGCTGCCTCGGGCACCTTATGGCCGTTCTGCTGTGAGTCTAGATTATCGAATGGGACGAAAAACTGATAGTGAATTGTAACGTTCAGAGCCTCCTAATGACGATGGATCACTCAAATTGCGTCCCGATTCAATACATCGTCCTCCAGCAGACTTGTCTCCATGGGTCGATTGCTGCCTCGGGCACCTTATGGCCGTTCTGCTGTGAGTCAAAGATTTTCGAATCGGACGAAAAACTGATAGTGATTTGTATCATTCAGGGCCACCTAATGACGATGGACCACACAAATTGCGTCCCGATTCAGTACATCGTCCACTAGCCGACTTGACTCCATGGGACTATTGCTGCCTCGGGCACCTTATGGCCGTTCTGCTGTGAGTCTAGATTATCGAATGGCACGAAAAACTGATAGTGAATTGTAACGGTCAGGGCCACCTAATGACGATGGATCACTCAAATTGCGTCCCGATTCAATACATCGTCCTCCAGCAGACTTGTCTCCATGGGTCTATTGCTGCCTCGGGCACCTTATGGCAGGCCTGCTGTGACTCAAAGATTTTCGAATCGGACGAAAAACTGATAGTGAATTGTAACGTTCAGGGCCTCCTAATGACGATGGATCACTCAAATTGCGTCCCGATTCAATACATCGTCCTCCAGCCGACTTGACTCCATGGGTCTATTGCTGCCTCGGGCACCTTATGGCCGTTCTGCTGTGAGTCTAGATTATCGAATGGGACGAAAAACTGATAGTGAATTGTAACGTTCAGAGCCTCCTAATGACGATGGATCACTCAAATTGCGTCCCGATTCAATACATCGTCCTCCAGCAGACTTGTCTCCATGGGTCGATTGCTGCCTCGGGCACCTAATGGCCGTTCTGCTGTGAGTCAAAGATTTTCGAATCGGACGAAAAACTGATATTGAATTGTAACATTCACGGCCACCTAATGACGATGGATCACGCAAATTGCGTCCCGATTCAATACATTATCCTCCAGCCGAGTTGACTCCATGGGTCTATTGCTGCCTCGGCTCCTGATGGCCGTTCTGCTGTGAATCTAGATTATCGAATGGGACGAATAACTGATAGTGAATTGTAACGTTCAGGGCCACCTAATGACGATGGATCACTCAAATTGCGTCCCGATTCAATACATCGTCCCCAGCCGACTTGACTCCATGGGACTATTGCTGCCTCGGGCACCTTATGGCCGTTCTGCTGTGAGTCTAGATTATCGAATGGGACGAAAAACTGATAGTGAATTGTAACGTTCAGGGCCTCCTAATGACGATGGATCACTCAAATTGCGTCCCGATTCAATACATCGTCCTCCAGCAGACTTGTCTTCATGGGTCTATTGCTGCCTCGGGCACCTAATGGCCGTTCTGCTGTGAGTCAAAGATTTTCGAATCGGACGAAAAACTGATAGTGAATTGTAACATTCAGGGCCACCTAATGACGATGGACCACGCAAATTGCTTCCCGATTCAATACATCTTCCTCCAGCCGAGTTGACTCCATGGGTCTGTTGCTGCCTCGGGCACCTTATGGCCGTTCTGCTGTGAATCTAGATTATCGAATGGGACAAAAAATTGATAGTGAATTGTAACGTTCAGGGCCACCTAATGACGATGGATCACTCAAATTGCGTCCCGATTCAATACATCGTCCCCAGCCGACTTGACTCCATGGGACTATTGCTGCCTCGGGCACCTTATGGCCGTTCTGCTGTGAGTCTAGATTATAGAATGGGATGAAAAACTGATAGGGAATTGTAACGTTCAGGGCCACCTAATGACGATAGATCACTCAAATTGCGTCCCGATTCAATACATCGTCCTCCAACAGACTTGTCTCCATGCGTCTATTGCTGCTTCGGGCACCTTATGGCAGGCCTGCTGTGACTCAAAGATTTTCGAATCGGACGAAAAACTGATAGTGAATTGTAACGTTCAGGGCCTCCTAATGACGATGGAACACTCAAATTGCGTCCCGATTCAATACATCGTCCGCCAGCAGACTTGTCTCTATGCGTCTGTTGCTGCCTCGGGCACCTTATGGCCGTTCTGCTGTGAGTCAAAGATTTTCGAATCGGACGAAAAACTGATAGTGAATTGTAACATTCAGGGCCACCTAATAACGATGGACCACGCAAATTGCGTCCCGATTCAATACATCGTCCCCAGCCGACTTGTCTCCATGGGTCTATTGCTGCCTCGGGCACCTTATGGCCGTTCTGCTGTGAGTCTAGATTATCGAATGGCACGAAAAACTGATAGTGAATTGTAACGGTCAGGGCCACCTAATGACGATGGATCACTCAAATTGCGTCCCGATTCAATACATCGTCCTCCAGCAGACTTGTCTCCACGGGTCGATTGCTGCCACGGGCACCTTATGGCCGTTCTGCTGTGAGTCTAGATTATCGAATGGGACGAAAAACTGATAGTGAATTGTAACGTTCAGGGCCACCTAATGACGATAGATCATTCAAATTGCGTCCCGATTCAATACATCGTCCTCCAGCCGACTTGACTCCATGGGTCTATTGCTGCCTCGGGCACCTTATGGCCGTTCTGCTGTGAGTCTAGATTATCGAATGGGACGAAATACTGATAGTGAATTGTAACGTTCAGGGCCTCCTAATGACGATGGATCACTCAAATTGCGTCCCGATTCAATACATCGTCCCCAGCCGACTTGTCTCCATGGGTCTATTGCTGCCTCGGGCACCTTATGGCCGTTCTGCTGTGAGTCTAGATTATCGAATGGGACGAAAAACTGATGGTTAATTATAACGTTCAGGGCCACCTAATGACGATGGATCACTCAAATTGCGTCCTGATTCAATCAATCGTCCTCCAGCAGACTTGACTTCATGGGTCTATTGCTGCCTCGGGCACCTTATGGCCGTTCTGCTGTGAGTCAAAGATTTTCGAATCGGACGAAAAACTGATAGTGAATTGTAACGTTCAGGGCCACCGAATGACGATGGATCACTCAAATTGCGTCCCGATTCAATACATCGTCCCCAGCCGACTTGACTGCATGGGACTATTGCTGCCTCGGGCACCTTATGGCCGTTCTGCTGTGAGTCTAGATTATAGAATGGGATGAAAAACTGATAGTGAATTGTAACGTTCAGGGCCACCTTATGACGATAGATCACTTAAATTGCGTCCCGATTCAATACATCGTCCTCCAGCAGACTTGTCTCCATGCGTCTATTGCTGCTTCGGGCACCTTATGGCAGGCCTGCTGTGACTCAAAGATTTTCGAATCGGACGAAAAACTGATAGTGAATTGTGACGTTCAGGGCCACCTAATGACGATGGATCATTCAAATTGCGTCCCGATTCAATACATCGTCCTCCAGCCGACTTGACTCCATGGGTCTATTGCTGCCTCGGGCACCTTATGGCCGTTCTGCTGTGAGTCTAGATTATCGAATGGGACGAAAAACTGATAGTGAATTGTAACGTTCAGGGCCACCTAATGACGATGGATCACTCAAATTGCGTCCTGATTCAATACATCGTCCTCCAGCAGACTTGACTTCATGGGTCTATTGCTGCCTCGAGCACCTTATGGCCGTTCTGCTGTGAGTCAAAGATTTTCGAATCGGACGAAAAACTGATAGTGAATTGTAACTTTCAGGGCCACCTAATGACGATGGATCACTCAAATTGCGTCCCGATTCAATACATCGTCCTCCAGCAGACTTGTCTCGATGGGTCTATTGCTGCCACGGGCACCTTATGGCCGTTCTGCTGTGAGTCTAGATTATCGAATGGGACGAAAAACTGATAGTGAATTGTAACGTTCAGGGCCTCCTAATGACGATGGATCTCCCAAATTGCGTCCCGATTCAATACATCGTCCTCCAGCCGACTTGACTCCATGGGTCTATTGCTGCCTCGGGCACCTTATGGCCGTTCTGCTGTGAGTCTAGATTATCGAATGGGACGAAAAACTGATAGTGAATTGTAACGTTCAGGGTCTCCTAATGACGATGGATCACTCAAATTGCGTCCCGATTCAATACATCGTCCTCCAGCAGACTTGTCTCCATGGGTCGATTGCTGCCTCGGGCACCTAATGGCCGTTCTGCTGTGAGTCAAAGATGTTCGAATCGGACGAAAAACTGGTAGTGAATTGTAACATTCAGGGCCACCTAATGACGATGGACCACGCAAATTGCGTCCCGATTCAATACATCGTCCTCCAGCCGAGTTGACTCCATGGGTCTATTGCTGCCTCGGGCACTTTATGGCCGTTCTGCTGTGAATCTAGATTATCGAATGGGACGAGAAACTGATAGTGAATTGTAACGTTCAGGGCCACCTAATGACGATGGATCACTCAAATTGCGTCCCGATTCAATACATCGTCCCCAGCCGACTTGTCTCCAGGGGTCTATTGCTGCCTCGGGCACCTTATGGCCGTTCTGCTGTAAGTCAAAGATTTTCGAATCGGACGAAAAACTGATAGTGATTTGTATCATTCAGGGCCACCTAATGACGATGGACCACACAAATTGCGTCCCGATTCAGTACATCGTCCACTAGCCGACTTGACTCCATGGGACTATTGCTGCCTCGGGCACCTTATGGCCGTTCTGCTGTGAGTCTAGATTATCGAATGGGACGAAAAACTGATAGTGAATTGTAACGTTCAGAGCCTCCTAATGACGATGGATCACTCAAATTGCGTCCCGATTCAATACATCGTCCTCCAGCAGACTTGTCTCCATGGGTCGATTGCTGCCTCGGGCACCTTATGGCCGTTCTGCTGTGAGTCAAAGATTTTCGAATCGGACGAAAATCTGATAGTGATTTGTATCATTCAGGGCCACCTAATGACGATGGACCACACAAATTGCGTCCCGATTCAGTACATCGTCCACTAGCCGACTTGACTCCATGGGACTAATGCTGCCTCGGGCACCTTATGGCCGTTCTGCTGTGAGTCTAGATTATAGAATGGAATGAAAAACTGATAGTGAATTGTAACGTTCAGGGCCACCTAAAGACGATGGATCACTCAAATTGCGTCCCGATTCAATACATCGTCCTCCAGCAGACTTGTCTCCATGGGTCTATTGCTGCCTCGGTCACCTTATGGCAGGCCTGCTGTGACTCAAAGATTTTCGAATCGGACGAAAAACTGATAGTGAATTGTAACGTTCAGGGCCTCCTAATGACGATGGATCACTCAAATTGCGTCCCGATTCAATACATCGTCCTCCAGCCGACTTGACTCCATGGGTCTATTGCTGCCTCGGGCACCTTATGGCCGTTCTGCTGTGAGTCTAGATTATCGAATGGGACGAAAAACTGATAGTGAATTGTAACGTTCAGAGTCTCCTAATGACGATGGATCACTCAAATTGCGTCCCGATTCAATACATCGTCCTCCAGCAGACTTGTCTCCATGGGTCGATTGCTGCCTCGGGCACCTAATGGCCGTTCTGCTGTGAGTCAAAGATTTTCGAATCGGACGAAAAACTGATATTGAATTGTAACATTCACGGCCACCTAATGACGATGGATCACGCAAATTGCGTCCCGATTCAATACATTATCCTCCAGCCGAGTTGACTCCATGGGTCTATTGCTGCCTCGGCTCCTTATGGCCGTTCTGCTGTGAATCTAGATTATCGAATGGGACGAAAAACTGATAGTGAATTGTAACGTTCAGGGCCACCTAATGACGATGGATCACTCAAATTGCGTCCCGATTCAATACATCGTCCCCAGCCGACTTGACTCCATGGGACTAATGCTGCCTCGGGCACCTTATGGCCGTTCTGCTGTGAGTCTAGATTATAGAATGGAATGAAAAACTGATAGTGAATTGTAACGTTCAGGGCCACCTAAAGACGATGGATCACTCAAATTGCGTCCCGATTCAATACATCGTCCTCCAGCAGACTTGTCTCCATGGGTCTATTGCTGCCTCGGGCACCTTATGGCAGGCCTGCTGTGACTCAAAGATTTTCGAATCGGACGAAAAACTGATAGTGAATTGTAACGTTCAGGGCCTCCTAATGACGATGGATCACTCAAATTGCGTCCCGATTCAATACATCGTCCTCCAGCCGACTTGACTCCATGGGTCTATTGTTGCCTCGGGCACCTTATGGCCGTTCTGCTGTGAGTCTAGATTATCGAATGGGACGAAAAACTGATAGTGAATTGTAACGTTCAGAGCCTCCTAATGACGATGGATCACTCAAATTGCGTCCCGATTCAATACATCGTCCTCCAGCAGACTTGTCTCCATGGGTCGATTGCTGCCTCGGGCACCTAATGGCAGTTCTGCTGTGAGTCAAAGATTTTCGAATCGGACGAAAAACTGATATTGAATTGTAACATTCACGGCCACCTAATGACGATGGATCACGCAAATTGCGTCCCGATTCAATACATTATCCTCCAGCCGAGTTGACTCCATGGGTCTATTGCTGCCTCGGCTCCTTATGGCCGTTCTGCTGTGAATCTAGATTATCGAATGGGACGAAAAACTGATAGTGAATTGTAACGTTCAGGGCCACCTAATGACGATAGATCACTCAAATTGCGTCCCGATTCAATACATCGTCCCCAGCCGACTTGACTCCATGGGACTATTGCTGCCTCGGGCACCTTATGGCCGTTCTGCTGTGAGTCTAGATTATCGAATGGGACGAAAAACTGATAGTGAATTGTAACGTTCAGGGCCTCCTAATGACGATGGATCACTCAAATTGCGTCCCGATTCAATACATCGTCCTCCAGCAGACTTGTCTTCATGGGTCTATTGCTGCCTCGGGCACCAAATGGCCGTTCTGCTGTGAGTCAAAGATTTTCGAATCGGACGAAAAACTGATAGTGAATTGTAACATTCAGGGCCACCTAATGACGATGGACCACGCAAATTGCTTCCCGATTCAATACATCTTCCTCCAGCCGAGTTGACTCCATGGGTCTGTTGCTGCCTCGGGCACCTTATGGCCGTTCTGCTGTGAATCTAGATTATCGAATGGGACGAAAAACTGATAGTGAATTGTAACGTTCAGGGCCACCTAATGACGATGGATCACTCAAATTGCGTCCCGATTCAATACATCGTCCCCAGCCGACTTGACTCCATGGGACTATTGCTGCCTCGGGCACCTTATGGCCGTTCTGCTGTGAGTCTAGATTATAGAATGGGATGAAAAACTGATAGGGAATTGTAACGTTCAGGGCCACCTAATGACGATAGATCACTCAAATTGCGTCCCGATTCAATACATCGTCCTCCAACAGACTTGTCTCCATGCGTCTATTGCTGCTTCGGGCACCTTATGGCCGTTCTGCTGTGAGTCAAAGATTTTCGAATGGGACGAAAAACTGATAGTGAATTGTAACGTTCAGGGCCACCTAATGACGATGGATCATTCAAATTGCGTCCCGATTCAATACATCGGCCTCCAGCCGACTTGACTCCATGGGTCTATTGCTGCCTCGGGCACCTTATGGCAGGCCTGCTGTGACTCAAAGATTTTCGAATCGGACGAAAAACTGATAGTGAATTGTAACTTTCAGGGCCACCTAATAACGATGGATCACTCAAATTGCGTCCCGATTCAATACATCGTCCTCCAGCAGACTTGTCTCGATGGGTCTATTGCTGCCACGGGCACCTTATGGCCGTTCTGCTGTGAGTCTAGATTATCGAATGGGACGAAAAACTGATAGTGAATTGTAAAGTTCAGGGCCTCCTAATGACGATGGATCTCCCAAATTGCGTCCCGATTCAATACATCGTCCTCCAGCCGACTTGACTCCATGGGTCTATTGCTGCCTCGGGCACCTTATGGCCGTTCTGCTGTGAGTCTAGATTATCGAATGGGACGAAAAACTGATAGTGAATTGTAACGTTCAGGGTCTCCTAATGACGATGGATCACTCAAATTGCGTCCCGATTCAATACATCGTCCTCCAGCAGACTTGTCTCCATGGGTCGATTGCTGCCTCGGGCACCTAATGGCCGTTCTGCTGTGAGTCAAAGATGTTCGAATCGGACGAAAAACTGGTAGTGAATTGTAACATTCAGGGCCACCTAATGACGATGGACCACGCAAATTGCGTCCCGATTCAATACATCGTCCTCCAGCCGAGTTGACTCCATGGGTCTATTGCTGCCTCGGGCACTTTATGGCCGTTCTGCTGTGAATCTAGATTATCGAATGGGACGAGAAACTGATAGTGAATTGTAACGTTCAGGGCCACCTAATGACGATGGATCACTCAAATTGCGTCCCGATTCAATACATCGCCCCCAGCCGACTTGTCTCCAGGGGTCTATTGCTGCCTCGGGCACCTTATGGCCGTTCTGCTGTAAGTCAAAGATTTTCGAATCGGACGAAAAACTGATAGTGATTTGTATCATTCAGGGCCACCTAATGACGATGGACCACACAAATTGCGTCCCGATTCAGTACATCGTCCACTAGCCGACTTGACTCCATGGGACTATTGCTGCCTCGGGCACCTTATGGCCGTTCTGCTGTGAGTCTAGATTATCGAATGGGACGAAAAACTGATAGTGAATTGTAACGTTCAGAGCCTCCTAATGACGATGGATCACTCAAATTGCGTCCCGATTCAATACATCGTCCTCCAGCAGACTTGTCTCCATGGGTCGATTGCTGCCTCGGGCACCTTATGGCCGTTCTGCTGTGAGTCAAAGATTTTCGAATCGGACGAAAAACTGATAGTGATTTGTATCATTCAGGGCCACCAAATGACGATGGACCACACAAATTGCGTCCCGATTCAGTACATCGTCCACTAGCCGACTTGACTCCATGGGACTAATGCTGCCTCGGGCACCTTATGGCCGTTCTGCTGTGAGTCTAGATTATAGAATGGAATGAAAAACTGATAGTGAATTGTAACGTTCAGGGCCACCTAAAGACGATGGATCACTCAAATTGCGTCCCGATTCAATACATCGTCCTCCAGCAGACTTGTCTCCATGGGTCTATTGCTGCCTCGGGCACCTTATGGCAGGCCTGCTGTGACTCAAAGATTTTCGAATCGGACGAAAAACTGATAGTGAATTGTAACGTTCAGGGCCTCCTAATGACGATGGATCACTCAAATTGCGTCCCGATTCAATACATCGTCCTCCAGCCGACTTGACTCCATGGGTCTATTGTTGCCTCGGGCACCTTATGGCCGTTCTGCTGTGAGTCTAGATTATCGAATGGGACGAAAAACTGATAGTGAATTGTAACGTTCAGAGCCTCCTAATGACGATGGATCACTCAAATTGCGTCCCGATTCAATACATCGTCCTCCAGCAGACTTGTCTCCATGGGTCGATTGCTGCCTCGGGCACCTAATGGCCGTTCTGCTGTGAGTCAAAGATTTTCGAATCGGACGAAAAACTGATATTGAATTGTAACATTCACGGCCACCTAATGACGATGGATCACGCAAATTGCGTCCCGATTCAATACATTATCCTCCAGCCGAGTTGACTCCATGGGTCTATTGCTGCCTCGGCTCCTTATGGCCGTTCTGCTGTGAATCTAGATTATCGAATGGGACGAAAAACTGATAGTGAATTGTAACGTTCAGGGCCACCTAATGACGATGGATCACTCAAATTGCGTCCCGATTCAATACATCGTCCCCAGCCGACTTGACTCCATGGGACTATTGCTGCCTCGGGCACCTTATGGCCGTTCTGCTGTGAGTCTAGATTATCGAATGGGACGAAAAACTGATAGTGAATTGTAACGTTCAGGGCCTCCTAATGACGATGGATCACTCAAATTGCGTCCCGATTCAATACATCGTCCTCCAGCAGACTTGTCTTCAAGGGTCTATTGCTGCCTCGGGCACCAAATGGCCGTTCTGCTGTGAGTCAAAGATTTTCGAATCGGACGAAAAACTGATAGTGAATTGTAACATTCAGGGCCACCTAATGACGATGGACCACGCAAATTGCTTCCCGATTCAATACATCTTCCTCCAGCCGAGTTGACTCCATGGGTCTGTTGCTGCCTCGGGCACCTTATGGCCGTTCTGCTGTGAATCTAGATTATCGAATGGGACGAAAAACTGATAGTGAATTGTAACGTTCAGGGCCACATAATGACGATGGATCACTCAAATTGCGTCCCGATTCAATACATCGTCCCCAGCCGACTTGACTCCATGGGACTATTGCTGCCTCGGGCACCTTATGGCCGTTATGCTGTGAGTCTAGATTATAGAATGGGATGAAAAACCGATAGTGAATTGTAACGTTCAGGGCCACCTAATGACGATAGATCACTCAAATTGCGTCCCGATTCAATACATCGTCCTCCAACAGACTTGTCTCCATGCGTCTATTGCTGCTTCGGGCACCTTATGGCCGTTCTGCTGTGAGTCAAAGATTTTCGAATCGGACGAAAAACTGATAGTGAATTGTAACATTCAGGGCCACCTAATGACGATGGACCACGCAAATTGCGTCCCGATTCAATACATCGTCCCCAGCCGACTTGTCTCCATGGGTCTATTGCTGCCTCGGGCACCTTATGGCCGTTCTGCTGTGAGTCTAGATTATCGAATGGCACGAAAAACTGATAGTGAATTGTAACGGTCAGGGCCACCTAATGACGATGGATCACTCAAATTGCGTCCCGATTCAATACATCGTCCTCCAGCAGACTTGTCTCCACGGGTCGATTGCTGCCACGGGCACCTTATGGCCGTTCTGCTGTGAGTCTAGATTATCGAATGGGACGAAAAACTGATAGTGAATTGTAACGTTCAGGGCCACCTAATGACGATAGATCATTCAAATTGCGTCCCGATTCAATACATCGTCCTCCAGCCGACTTGACTCCATGGGTCTATTGCTGCCTCGGGCACCTTATGGCCGTTCTGCTGTGAGTCTAGATTATCGAATGGGACGAAATACTGATAGTGAATTGTAACGTTCAGGGCCTTCTAATGACGATGGACCACTCAAATTGCGTCCCGATTCAATACATCGTCCCCAGCCGACTTGTCTCCATGGGTCTATTGCTGCCTCGGGCACCTTATGGCCGTTCTGCTGTGAGTCTAGATTATCGAATGGGACGAAAAACTGATGGTTAATTATAACGTTCAGGGCCACCTAATGACGATGGATCACTCAAATTGCGTCCTGATTCAATCAATCGTCCTCCAGCAGACTTGACTTCATGGGTCTATTGCTGCCTCGGGCACCTTATGGCCGTTCTGCTGTGAGTCAAAGATTTTCGAATCGGACGAAAAACTGATAGTGAATTGTAACGTTCAGGGCCACCGAATGACGATGGATCACTCAAATTGCGTCCCGATTCAATACATCGTCCTCCAGCCGACTTGACTCCATGAGTCTATTGCTGCCTCGGGCACCTTATGGCCGTTCTGCAGTGAGTCTAGATTATCGAATGGGACGAAAAACTGATAGTGAATTGTAACGTTCAGGGCCTCCTAATGACGATGGATCACTCAAATTGCGTCCCGATTCAATACATCGTCCTCCAGCAGACTTGTCTCCATGGGTCGATTGCTGCCTCGGGCACCTAATGGCCGTCCTGCTGTGAGTCAAAGATTTTCGAATCGGACGAAAAACTGATATTGAATTGTGACATTCAGGGCCACCTAATGACGATGGACCACGCAAATTGCGTCCCGATACAATACTTCGTCCTCCAGCCGACATGACTCCATGGGTCTATTGCTGCCTCGGGTACCTTATGGCCGTTCTGCTGTGAGTCTAGATTATCGAATGGGACGAAATACTGATAGTGAATTGTAACGTTCAGGGCCTCCTAATGACGATGGATCACTCAAATTGCGTCCCGATTCAATACATCGTCCTCCAGCCTACTTGACTTCATGGGTCTATTGCTGCCTCGGGCACCTTATGGCCGTTCTGCTGTGAGTCTAGATTATCGAATGGGACGAAAAACTGATAGTGAATTGTAACGTTCAGGGCCTCCTAATGACGATGGATCACTCAAATTGCGTCCCGATTCAATACATCGTCCTCCAGCAGACTTGTCTCCATGGGTCGATTGCTGCCTCGGGCACCTAATGGCCGTTCTGCTGTGAGTCAAAGATTTTCGAATCGGACGAATAACTGATAGTGAATTGTAACGTTCAGGGCCACCTAATGACGATGGATCACTCAAATTGCGTCCCGATTCAATACATCGTCCTCCAGCAGACTTGTCTCCATGGGTCGATTGCTGCCTCAGGCACCTTATGGCCGTTCTGCTGTGAGTCAAAGATTTTCGAATCGGACGAAAAAGTGATAGTGATTTGTATCATTCAGGGCCACCTAATGACGATGGACCACACAAATTGCGTCCCGATTCAGTACATCGTCCACTAGCCGACTTGACTCCATGGGACTATTGCTGCCTCGGGCACCTTATGGCCGTTCTGCTGTGAGTCTAGATTATAGAATGGGATGAAAAACTGATAGTGAATTGTAACGTTCAGGGCCACCTAATGACGATGGATCACTCAAATTACGTCCCGATTCAATACATCGTCCTCCAGCAGACTTGTCTCCATGGGTCTATTGCTGCCTCGGGCACCTTATGGCAGGCCAGCTGTGACTCAAAGATTTTCGAATCGGTCGAAAAACTGATAGTGAATTGTAACATTCACGGCGACCTAATGACGATGGATCACGCAAATTGCGTCCCGATTCAATACATTATCCTCCAGCCGAGTTGACTCCATGGGTCTATTGCTGCCTCGGCACCTTATGGCCGTTCTGCTGTGAATCTAGATTATCGAATGGGACGAAAAACTGATAGTGAATTGTAACGTTCAGGGCCACCTAATGACGATGGATCACTCAAATTGCGTCCCGATTCAATACATCGTCCCGAGCCGACTTGACTCCATGGGACTATTGCTGCCTCGGGCACCTTATGGCCGTTCTGCTGTGAGTCTAGATTATCGAATGGGACGAAAAACTGATAGTGAATTGTAACGTTCAGGGCCTCCTAATGACGATGGATCACTCAAATTGCGTCCCGATTCAATACATCGTCCTCCAGCAGACTTGTCTTCATGGGTCTATTGCTGCCTCGGGCACCTAATGGCCGTTCTGCTGTGAGTCAAAGATTTTCGAATCGGACGAAAAACTGATAGTGAATTGTAACATTCAGGGCCACCTAATGACGATGGACCACGCAAATTGCGTCCCGATTCAATACATCGTCCTCCAGCTGAGTTGACTCAATGGGTCTATTGCTGCCTCGGGCACCTTATGGCCGTTCTGCTGTGAATCTAGATTATCGAATGGGACGAAAAACTGATAGTGAATTGTAACGTTCAGGGCCACCTAATGACGATGGATCACTCAAATTGCGTCCCGATTCAATACATCGTCCCCAGCCGACTTGACTCCATGGGACTATTGCTGCCGCTGGCACCTTATGGCCGTTCTGCTGTGAGTCTAGATTATAGAATGGGATGAAAAACTGATAGTGAATTGTAACGTACAGGGCCACCAAATGACGATGGATCACTCAAATTGCGTCCCGATTCAATACATCGTCCTCCAGCAGACATGTCTCCACGGGTCGATTGCTGCCACGGGCACCTTATGGCCGTTCTGCTGTGAGTCTAGATTATCGAATGGGACGAAAAACTGATAGTGAATTGTAACGTTCAGGGCCACCTAATGACGATGGATCATTCAAATTGCGTCCCGATTCAATACATCGGCCTCCAGCCGACTTGACTCCATGGGTCTATTGCTGCCTCGGGCACCTTATGGCCGTTCTGCTGTGAGTCTAGATTATCGAATGGGACGAAATACTGATAGTGAATTGTAACGTTCAGGGCCTCCTAATGACGATGGATCACTCAAATTGCGTCCCGATTCAATACATAGTCCTCCAGCCGACTTGACTCCATGAGTCTATTGCTGCCTCGGGCACCTTATGGCCGTTCTGCTGTGAGTCTAGATTATCGAATGGGACGAAAAACTGATAGTGAATTGTAACGTTCAGGGCCTCCTAATGACGATGGATCACTCAAATTGCGTCCCGATTCAATACATCGTCCTCCAGCAGACATGTCTCCATGGGTCGATTGCTGCCTCGGGCACCTAATGGCCGTTCTGCTGTGAGTCAAAGATTTTCCAATCGGACGAAAAACTGATAGTGAATTGTAACATTCAGGGCCACCTAATGACGATGGACCACGCAAATTGCGTCCCGATTCAATACATCGTCCTCCAGCCGAGTTGACTCCATGGGTCTATTGCTGCCTCGGGCACCTTATGGCCGTTCTGCTGTGAATCTAGATTATCGAATGGGACGAAAAACTGATAGTGAATTGTAACGTTCAGGGCCACCTAATGACGATGGATCACTCAAATTGCGTCCCGATTCAATACATCGTCCCCAGCCGACTTGTCTCCATGGGTCTATTGCTGCCTCGGGCACCTTATGGCCGTTCTGCTGTGAGTCTAGATTATCGAATGGGACGAAAAACTGATAGTTAATTGTAACGTTCAGGGCCACCTAATGACGATGGATCACTCAAATTGCGTCCTGATTCAATCAATCGTCCTCCAGCAGACTTGACTTCATGGGCCTATTGCTGCCTCGGGCACCTTATGGCCGTTCTGCTGTGAGTCAAAGATTTTCGAATCGGACGAAAAACTGATAGTGAATTGTAACGTTCAGGGCCTCCTAATGACGATGGATCACTCAAATTGCGTCCCGATTCAATACATCGTCCTCCAGCCGACTTGACTCCATGAGTCTATTGCTGCCTCGGGCACCTTATGGCCGTTCTGCAGTGAGTCTAGATTATCGAATCGGACGAAAAACTGATAGTGAATTGTAACGTTCAGGGCCTCCTAATGACGATGGATCACTCAAATTGCGTCCCGATTCAATACATCGTCCTCCAGCAGACTTGTCTCCATGGGTCGATTGCTGCCTCGGGCACCTAATGGCCGTTCTGCTGTGAGTCAAAGATTTTCGAATCGGACGAAAAACTGATAGTGAATTGTAACATTCAGGGCCACCTAATGACGATGGACCACGCAAATTGCGTAACGATTCAATACATCGTCCTTTAGCCGAGTTGACTCCATGGGTCTATTGCTGCCTCGGGCACCTTGTGGCCGTTCTGCTGTGAATCTAGATTATCGAATTGGACGAAAAACTGATAGTGAATTGTAACGTTCAGGGCCACCTAATGACGATGGATCATTCAAATTGCGACCCGATTCAATACATCGTCCCCAGCCGACTTGTCTCCATTGGTCTATTGCTGCCTCGGGCACCTTATGGCCGTTCTGCTGTGAGTCTAGATTATCGAATGGGACGAAAAACTGATAGTGAATTGTAACGTTCAGGGCCACCTAATGACGATGGATCACTCAAATTGCGTCCTGATTCAATACATCGTCCTCCAGCAGACTTGACTTCATGGGTCTATTGCTGCCTCGGGCACCTTATGGCCGTTCTGCTGTGAGTCAAAGATTTTCGAATCGGACGAAAAACTGATAGTGAATTGTAACGTTCAGGGCCACCTAATGACGATGAATCACTCAAATTGCGTCCCGATTCAATACATCGTCCTCCAGCAGACTTGTCTCCATGGGTCTATTGCTGCCTCGGGCACCTTATGGCAGGCCTGCTGTGACTCAAAGATTTTCGAATCGGACGAAAGACTGATAGTGAATTGAAACGTTCAGGGCCTCCTAATGACGATGGATCACTCAAATTGCGTCCCGATTCAATACATCGTCCCCAGCCGACTTGACTCCATGGGACTATTGCTGCCTCGGGCACCTTATGGCCGTTCTGCTGTGAGTCTAGATTATCGAATGGGACGAAAAACTGATAGTGAATTGTAACGTTCAGGGCCTCCTAATGACGATGGATCACTCAAATTGCGTCCCGATTCAATACATCGTCCTCCAGCAGACTTGTCTCCATGGGTCGATTGCTGCCTCGGGCACCTAATGGCCGTCCTGCTGTGAGTCAAAGATTTTCGAATCTGACGAAAAACTGATAGTGAATTGTAACATTCAGGGCCACCTAATGACGATGGACCACGCAAATTGCGTCCCGATGCAATACATCGTCCTCCAGCCGACTTGACTCCATGGGGCTATTGCTGCCTCGGGCACCTTATGGCCGTTCTGCTGTGAGTCTAGATTATCGAATGGGACGAAAAACTGATAGTGAATTGTAACGTTCAGGGCCACCTAATGACGATGGATCACTCAAATTGCGTCCCGATTCAATACATCGTCCTCCAGCAGACTTGTCTCCATGGGTCGATTGCTGCCTCGGGCTCCTAATGGCCGTTCTGCTGTGAGTCAAAGATTTTCGAATCGGACGAAAAACTGATAGTGAATTGTAACGTTCAGGGCCACCTAATGACGATGGATCACTCAAATTGCGTCCCGATTCAATACATCGTCCTCCAGCCGACTTGACTCCATGGGTCTATTGCTGCCTCGGGCACCTTACGGCCGTTCTGCAGTGAGTCTACATTATCGAATGGGACGAAAAACTGATAGTGAATTGTAACGTTCAGGGCCTCCTAATGACGATGGATCACTCAAATTGCGTCCCGATTCAATACATCGTTCTCCAGCCGACTTGACTCCATGGGTCTATTGCTGCCTCGGGCACCTTATGGCCGTTCTGCTGTGAGTCTAGATTATCGAATGGGACGAAAAACTGATAGTGAATTGTAACGTTCAGGGCCACCTAATGACTCCATGGGACTATTGCTGCCTCGGGCACCTTATGGCCGTTCTGCTGTGAGTCTAGATTATAGAATGGGATGAAAAACTGATAGTGAATTGTAACGTTCAGGGCCACCCAATGACGATGGATCACTCAAATTGCGTCCCGATTCAATACATCGTCCTCCAGCAGACTTGTCTCCATGGGTCTATTGCTGCCTCGGGCACCTTATGGCAAGCCTGCTGTGACTCAAAGATTTTCGAATCGTACGAAAAACTGATAGTGAATTGTAACGTTCAGGGCCTCCTAATGACGATGGAACACTCAAATTGCGTCCCGATTCAATACATCGTTCTCCAGCAGACTTGTCTCCATGCGTCTATTGTTGCCTCGGGCACCTTATGGCCGTTCTGCTGTGAGTCAAAGATTTTCGAATCGGACGAAAAACTGATAGTGAATTTTGACGTTCAGGGCCACCTAATGACGATGGATCACTCAAATTGCGTCCCGATTCAATACATCGTCCTCCAGCAGACTTGTCTCCATGGGTCTATTGCTGCCTCAGGCACCTTATGGCCTTTCTGCTGTGAGTCTAGATTATCGAATGGGACGAAAAACTGATAGTGAATTGTAACGTTCAGGGCCACCTAATGTCGATGGATCCTTCAAATTGCGTCCCGATTCAATACATCGTCCTCCAGCCGACTTGACTCCATTGGTCTATTTCTGCCTCGGGCACCTTATGGCCGTACTGCTGTGATTCTAGATTATCGAATGGGACAAAAACTGATAGTGAATTGTAACATTCTGGGTCACCTAATGACGATGGACCACGCAAATTGCGTCCCGATTCAATACATCGTCCTCCAGCCGAGTTGACTCCATGGGTCTATTGCTGCCTCGGGCACCTTATGGCCGTTCTGCTGTGAATCTAGATTATCGAATCGGACGAAAAACTGATAGTGAATTGTAACGTTCAGGGCCACCTAATGACGATGGATTACTCAAATTGCTTCCCGATTCAATACATCGTCCCCAGCCGACTTGACTCCATGGGACTATTGCTGCCTCGGGCACCTTATGGCCGTTCTGCTGTGAGTCTAGATTATAGAATGGGATGAAAAACTGATAGTGAATTGTAACGTTCAGGGCCTCCTAATGACGATGGAACACTCAAATTGCGTCCCGATTCAATACATCATCCTCCAGCAGACTTGTCTCCATGGGTCTATTGCTGCCTCGGGCACCTTATGGCAGGCCTGCTGTGACTCAAAGATTTTCGAATCGGACGAAAAACTGATAGTGAATTGTAACGTTCAGGGCCTCCTAATGACGATGGAACACTCAAATTGCGTCCCGATTCAATACATCGTCCTCCAGCAGACTTGTCTCCATGCGTCTATTGCTGCCTCGGGCACCTTATGGCCGTTCTGCTGTGAGTCAAAGATTTTCGAATCGGACGAAAAACTGATAGTGAATTGTAACGTTCAGGGCCACCTAATGACGATGGATCACTCAAATTGCGTCCCGATTCAATACATCGTCCTCCAGCCGACTTGACTCCATGGGTCTGTTGCTGCCTCGGGCACCTTATGGCCGTTCTGCTGTGAGTCTACATTATCGAATGGGACAAAAAACTGATAGTGAATTGTAACGTTCAGGGCCTCCTAATGACGATGGATCACTCAAATTGCGTCCCGATTCAATACATCGTCCTCCAGCAGACTTGTCTCCATGGGTCTATTGCTGCCTCGGGCACATTATGGCCGTTCTGCGGTGAGTCTAGATTATCGAATGGTACGAAAAACTGATAGTTAATTGTAACGTTCAGGCCACCTAATGACGATGGATCTCTCAAATTGCCTCCCGATTCAATACATCGTCCTGCAGCCGACTTGACTCCATGGGTCTTTTGCTGCCTCGGGCACCTTATGGCCGTTCTGCTGTGAGTCTAGATTATCGAATCGGACGAAAAACTGATAGTGAATTGTAACGCTCACGGCCTCCTAATGACGATGGATCACTCAAATTGCGTCCCGAATCAATACATCGTCCTCCAGCCGACTTGACTCCATGGGTCTATTGCTGCCTCGGGCACCTTATGGCCGTTCTGCTGTGAGTCTAGATTATAGAATGGGATGAAAAACTGATAGTGAATTGTAACGTTCAGGGCCAGCTAATGACGATGGATCACTCAAATTGCGTCCCGATTCAATACATCGTCCTCCAGCAGACTTGTCTCCATGGTTCTATTGCTGCCTCGGGCAGCTTATGGCAGGCGTGCTGTGACTCAAAGATTTTCGAATCGGACGAAAAACTGATAGTGAACGTTCAGGGCCTCCTAATGACGATGGAACACTCAAATTGCGTCGCGATTCAATACATCGTCCTGCAGCAGACTTGTTTCCATGGGTCTATTGTTGCCTCGGGCACCTTATGGCCGTTCTGCTGTGAGTCAAAGATTTTCGAATCGGACGAAAAACTGATAGTGAATTGTAACTTTCAGGACAACCTAATGACGATGGATCACTCAAATTGCGTCCCGATTCAATACATCGTCCTCTAGCCGACTTGTCTCCATGTGTCTATTGCTGCCTCGGGCACCTTATGGCCGTTCTGCTGTGAGTCAAAGATTTTCGAATCGGACGAAAAACTGATAGTGAATTGTAACATTCAGGGCCACCTAATGACGATGGACCACGCAAATTGCGTCCCGATTCAATACATCGTCCTCCAGCCGAGTTGACTCCATGGGTCTATTGCTGCCTCGGGCACCTTATGGCCGTTCTGCTGTTGAATCTAGATTATCGAATGGGACGAAAAACTGGTAGTGAATTGTACCGTTCAGGGCCACCTAATGACGATGGATCACTCAAATTGCGTCCCGATTCAATACATCGTCCTTCAGCCGACTTGTCTCCATGGGTCTATTGCTGCCTCGGGCACCTTATGGCCGTTCTGCTGTGCGTCTAGATTATGGAATGGGACGAAAAACTGATAGTGAACTGTAACTTTCAGGGCCACCTAATGACGATGGATCACTCACATTGCGTCTCGATTCAATACATCGTCCTCCAGCAGACTTGTCTCCATGGGTCGATTGCTGCCTCGGGCACCTAATGGCCGTTCTGCTGTGAGTCAAAGATTTTCGAATCGGACGAAAAACCTGATAGTGAATTGTAACATTCAGGGCCACCTAATGACGATGGACCACACAAATTGCGTCCCGATTCAGTACATCGTCCACTAGCCGACTTGATTCCATGGGAAATTGCTGCCTCGGGCACCTTATGGCCGTTCTGCTGTGAGTCTAGATTATCGAATGGGATGAAAAACTGATAGTGAATTGTAACTTTCAGGGCCACCTAATGACGATGGATCACTCAAATTGCGTCCCGATTCAATACATCGTCCTCCAGCAGACTTGTCTCCATGGGTCTATTGCTGCCTCGGGCACCTTATGGCAGTCCTGCTGTGACTCAAAGATTTTCGAATCGGACGAAAAACTTATAGTGAATTGTAACGTTCAGGGCCTCCTAATGACGATGGATCACTCAAATTGCGTCCCGATTCAATACATCGTCCTCCAGCCGACATGTCTCCATGGGTCTATTGCTGCCTTGGCACCTTATGACCGTTCTGCTGTGGGTCAAAGATTTTCGAATCGGACGAAAAACTGATAGTGAATTGTAACGTTCAGGGCCACCTAATGACGATGGATCACTCAAATTGCGTCCCGATTCAATACATTGTCCTCCAGCAGACTGTCTCCATGGGTCTATTGCAGCCTCGGGCACCTTATGGCCGTTTTGCTGTGAGTCAAAGATTTTCGAATCGGACGAAAAACTGATAGTGAATTGTAACGTTCAGGGCCACCTAATGACGATGGATCACTTAAATTGCGTCCCGATTCAATACATCGTCCCCAGCCGACTTGTCTCCATGGGTCTATTGCTGCCTCGGGCACCTTATGGCCGTTCTGCTGTGAGTCTAGATTATCGAATGGGATGAAAAACTGATAGTGAATTGTAACGTTCAGGGCCACCTAATGACGATGGATCACTCAAATTGCGTCCCGATTCAATACATCGTCCTCCAGCAGACTTGTCTCCATGGGTCTATTGCTGCCTCGGGCAACTTACGGCAGGCCTGCTGTGAATCAAAGATTTTCGAATCGGACGAAAAAATGATAGTGAATTGTAACGTTCAGGGCCTCCTAATGACGATGCAACACTCAAATTGCGTCCCGATTCAATACATCGTCCTCCAGCAGAATTGACTTCATGGGTCTATTGCTGCCTCGGGCACCTTATGGCCGTTCTGCTGTGAGTCAAAGATTTTCGAATCGGACGAAAAACTGATAGTGAATTGTAACGTTCAGGGCCACCTAATGACGATGGATCACTCAAATTGCGTCCCGATTCAATACATCGTCCTCCAGCCGACTTGACTCCATGGGTCTATTGCTGCCTCGGGCACCTTATGGCCGTTCTGCTGTAAGTCTAGATTATCGAATGGGACAAAAAACTGATAGTGAATTGTAACGTTCAGGGCCTCCTAATGACGATGGATTACTCAAATTGCGTCCCGATTCAATACATCGTCCTCCAGCAGACTTGTCTCCATGGGTCTATTGCTGCCTCGGGCACCTTATGCCCGTTCTGCTGTGAGTCAAAGATTTTCGAATCGGAAGAAAAACTGATAGTGAATTGTAACTTTCAGGGCCACCTAATGACGATGGATCACTCAAATTGCGTCCCGATTCAATACATCGTCCTCCAGCAGACTTGACTCCATGGGTCGATTGCTGCCTCGGGCACCTTATGGCCGTTCTGCTGTGAGTCAATGATTTTCGAATCGGACGAAAAACTGATAGTGAATTGTAACATTCAGGGCCACCTAATGACGATGGACCACACAAATTGCGTCCCGATTCAGTACATCGTCCACTAGCCGACTTGACTCCATGGGACTATTGCTGCCTCGGGCACCTTACGGCCGTTCTGCTGTGAGTCTAGATTATAGAATGGGATGAAAAACTGATAGTGAATTGTAACGTTCAGGGCCACCTAATGACGATGGATCACTCAAATTGCGTCCCGATTCAATACATCGTCCTCCAGCAGACTTGTCTCCATGGGTCTATTGCTGCCTCGGGCACCTTATGGCCGTTCTGCTGTGAGTCTAGATTATCGAATGGGACGAAAAACTGATAGTGAATTGTAATGTTCAGGGCCACCTAATGACGATGGATCACTCAAATTGCGTCCCGATTCAATACATCGTCCTCCAGCCGACCTGACTCCATGGGTCTATTGCTGCCTCAGGCACCTTATGGCCGTTCTGCTGTGAGTCTAGATTATCGAATGGGACGAAAAACTGATAGTGAATTGTAACGTTCAGGGCCTCCTAATGACGATGGATCACTCAAATTGCGTCCCGATTCAATACATCTTCCTCCAGCAGACTTGTCTCCATGGGTCGATTGCTGCCTCGGGCACCTAATGGCCGTTCTGCTGTGAGTCAAAGACTTTCGAATCGGACGAAAAACTGATAGTGAATTGTAACATTCAGGGCCACCTAATGACGATGGACCACGCAAATTGCGTCCCGATTCAATACATCGTCCTCCAGCCGAGTTGACTCCATGGGTCTATTGCTGCCTCGGGCACCTTATGGCCGTTCTGCTGTGAATCTAGATTATCGAATGGGACGAAAAACTGATAGTGAATTGTAACGTTCAGGGCCACCTAATGACGATGGATCACTCAAATTGCGTCCCGATTCAATACATCGTCCCCAGCCGAGTTGTCTCCATGGGTCTATTGCTGCCTCGGGCACCTTATGGCCGTTCTGCTGTGAGTCTAGATTATCGAATGGGATGAAAAACTGATAGTGAATTGTAACGTTCAGGGCCACCTAATGACGATGGATCACTCAAATTGCGTCCCGATTCAATACATCGTCCTCCAGCAGACTTGTCTCCATGGGTCTATTGCTGCCTCGGGCACCTTATGGCAGGCCTGCTGTGACTCAAAGATTTTCGAATCGGACGAAAAACTGATAGTGAATTGTAACGTTCAGGGCCTCCTAATGACGATGGAACACTCAAATTGCGTCCCGATTCAATACATCGTCCTCCAGCAGACTTGTCTCCATGGGTCTATTGCTGCCTCGGGCACCTTATGGCCGTTCTGCTGTGAGTCAAAGAATTTCGAATGGGACGAAAAACTGATAGTGAATTGTAACATTCAGGGCCACCTAATGACGATGGACCACACAAATTGCGTCCCGATTCAGTACATCGTCCTCCAGCCGACCTGACTCCATGGGTCTATTGCTGCCTCAGGCACCTTATGGCCGTTCTGCTGTGAGTCTAGATTATCGAATGGGACGAAAAACTGATAGTGAATTGTAACTTTCAGGGCCACCTAATGACGATGGATCACTCAAATTGCGCCCCGATTCAATATATCGTCCTCCAGCAGACTTGTTTCCATGGGTTATTGTTGCCTCGGGCACCTTATGGCCGTTCTGCTGTGAGTCAAACATTTTCGAATCGGACGAAAAACTGATAGTAAATTGGAACGTTCAGGGCCTCCTAATGACGATGGAATACTCAAATTGCGTCCCGATTCAATACATCGTCCTCCAGCGGACTTGTCTCCATTGGTCTATTGCTGCCTCGGGCCTCTAATGGCCGTTCTGCTGTGAGCAAAGACTTTCGAATCGGACGAAAAACTGATAGTGAATTGTAACATTCAGGGCCACTTAATGACGATGGACCACGCAAATTGCGTTCCGATTCAATACATCGTCCTCCAACCGAGTTGACTCCATGGGTCTATTTCTGCCTCGGGCACCTTATGGCCGTTCTGCTGAAAATCTAGATTATCGAATGGGACGAAAGCTGGTAGTGAATTGTAACGTTCAGGGCCACCTAATGACGATGGATCACTCAAATTGCGTCCCGATTCAATACATCGTCCTGCAGCCGACTTGTCTCCATGGGTCTATTGCTGCTTCGGGCACCTTATGGCCGTTCTGCTGTGAGTCTAGATTATCGAATGGGACGAAAAACTGATAGTGAATTGTAACTTTCACGGCCACCTAATGACGATGGATCACTCAAATTGCGTCTCGATTCAACGCCGTCCTCCAGCAGACTTGTCTCCATGGGTCGATTGCTGCCTCGGGCACCTTATGGCCGTTCTGCTGTGAGTCAAAGATTTTCGAATCGGACGAAAAACCTGATACTGATTTGTAACATTCAGGGCCACCTAATGACGATGGACCACACAAATTGCGTCCCGATTCAGTACATCGTCCACTAGCCGACTTGAATCCATGGGACTATTGCTGCCTCGGGCACCTTATGGCCGTTCTGCTGTGAGTCTAGATTATCGAATGGGATGAAAAACTGATAGTGAATTGTAACGTTCAGGGCCACCTAATGACGATGGATCACTCAAATTGCGTCCTGATTCAATACATCGTCCTCCAGCAGACTTGACTTCATGGGTCTATTGCTGCCTCGGGCACCTTATGGCCGTTCTGCTGTGAGTCAAAGATTTTCGAATCGGACGAAAAACTGATAGTGAATTGTAACGTTCAGGGCCACCTAATGACGATGAATCACTCAAATTGCGTCCCGATTCAATACATCGTCCTCCAGCAGACTTGTCTCCATGGGTCTATTGCTGCCTCGGGCACCTTATGGCAGGCCTGCTCTGACTCAAAGATTTTCGAATCGGACGAAAAACTGATAGTGAATTGAAACGTTCAGGGCCTCCTAATGACGATGGATCACTCAAATTGCGTCCCGATTCAATACATCGTCCCCAGCCGACTTGACTCCATGGGACTATTGCTGCCTCGGGCACCTTATGGCCGTTCTGCTGTGAGTCTAGATTATCGAATGGGACGAAAAACTGATAGTGAATTGTAACGTTCAGGGCCTCCTAATGACGATGGATCACTCAAATTGCGTCCCGATTCAATACATCGTCCTCCAGCAGACTTGTCTCCATGGGTCGATTGCTGCCTCGGGCAAATAATGGCCGTCCTGCTGTGAGTCAAAGATTTTCGAATCTGACGAAAAACTGATAGTGAATTGTAACATTCAGGGCCACCTAATGACGATGGACCACGCAAATTGCGTCCCGATAAAATACATCGTCCTCCAGCCGACTTGACTCCATGGGTCTATTGCTGCCTCGGGTACCTACTGGCCGTTCTGCTGTGAGTCTAGATTATCGAATGGGACGAAATACTGATAGTGAATTGTAATGTTCAGGGCCTCCTAATGACGATGGATCACTCAAATTGCGTCCCGATTGAATACATCGTCTTCCAGCCGACTTGACTCCATGGGTCTATTGCTGCCTCGGGCACCTTATGGCCGTTCTGCTGTGAGTCTAAATTATCGAATGGGACGAAAAACTGATAGTGAATTGTAACGTTCAGGGCCACCTAATGACGATGGATCACTCAAATTGCGTCCCGATTGAATACATCGTCCTCCAGCAGACTTGTCTCCATGGGTAGAATGCTGCCTCGGGCACCTAATGGCCGTTCTACTGTGAGTCAAAGATTTTCGAATCGGACGAAAAACTGATAGTGAATTGTAACATTCAGGGCCACCTAATGACGATGGACCACGCGAATTGCGTCCCGATTCAATACATCGTCCTCCAGCCGAGTTGACTCCATGGGTCTATTGCTGCCTCGGGCACCTTATGGACGTTCTGCTGTGAATCTAGATTATCGAATGGGACCAAAAACTGATAGTGAATTGTAACGATCAGGGCCACCTAATGACGATGGAACACTCAAATTGCGTCCCGATTCAATACATCGTCCCCAGCCGATTTGTCTATTGCTGCCTCGGGCACCTTATGGCCGTTCTGCTGTGAGTCTAGATTATCGAATGGGACGAAAAACTGATAGTGAATTGTAACGTTCAGGGCCACCTAATGACGATGGATCTCTCAAATTGCGTCCCGATTCAATACATCGTCCTCCAGCCGACTTCACTCCATGAGTCTATTGCTGCCTCGGGCACCTTATGGCCGTTCTGCTGTGAGTCTAGATTATCGAATGGGACGAAAAACTGATAGTGAATTGTAACGTTCAGAGCCTCCTAATGACGATGGATCACTCAAATTGCGTCCCGATTCAATACATCGTCCTCCAGCAGACTTGTCTCCATGGGTCTATTGCTGCCTCGGGCACCTTATGGCCGTTCTGCTGTGAGTCTAGATTATCGAATGGGACGAAAAACTGATAGTGAATTGTAACGTTCCGGGCCTCCTAATGACGATGGATCACTCAAATTGCGTCCCGATTCAATACATCGTCCTCCAGCAGACTTGTCTCCATGGGTCGATTGCTGCCTCGGGCACCTCATGGCCGTTCTGCTGTGAGTCAAAGATTTTCGAATCGGACGAAAAACTGATAGTGAATTGTAACATTCAGGGCAACCTAATGACGATGGACCACGCAAATTGCGTCCCGATTCAATACATCGTCCTCCAGCCGAGTTGACTCCATGGGTCTATTGCTGCCTCGGGCACCTTATGGCCGTTCTGCTGTGAATCTAGATTATCGAATGGGATGAAGAACTGATAGTGAATTGTAACGTTCAGGGCCACCTAATGACGATGGATCACTCAAATTGCGTCCCGATTCAATACATCGTCCTCCAGCAGACTTGTCTCCATGGGTCTATTGCTGCCTCGGGCACCTTATGGCAGGCCTGCTGTGACTCAAAGATTTTCGAATCGGACGAAAAACTGATAGTGAATTGTAACGTTCAGGGCCTCCTAATGACGATGGATCACTCAAATTGCGTCCCGATTGAATACATCGTCCTCCAGCATACTTGTCTCCATGATTGCTGCCTCGGGCACCTTATGGCCGTTCTGCTGTGAGTCTTGATTATCGAATGGGACGAAAAACTGATAGTGAATTGTAACGTTCAGGGCCTCCTAATGACGATGGATCACTCAAATTGCGTCCCGATTCAATACATCGTCCTCCAGCAGACTTGTCTCCATGGGTCGATTGCTGCCTCGGGCACCTAATGGCCGTTCTGCTGTGAGTCAAAGATTTTCGAATCGGACGAAAAACTGATAGTGAATTGTAACATTCAGGGCCACCTAATGACGATGGACCACGCAAATTGCGTCCCGATTCAATACATCGTCCTCCAGCCGAGTTGACTCCATGGGTCTATTGCTGCCTCGGGCACCTTATGGCCGTTCTGCTGTGAATCTAGATTATCGAATGGGATGAAGAACTGATAGTGAATTGTAACGTTCAGGGCCACCTAATGACGATGGATCACTCAAATTGCGTCCCGATTCAATACATCGTCCTCCAGCAGACTTGTCTCCATGGGTCTATTGCTGCCTCGGGCACCTTATGGCAGGCCTGCTGTGACTCAAAGATTTTCGAATCGGACGAAAAACTGATAGTGAATTGTAACGTTCAGGGCCTCCTAATGACGATGGATCACTCAAATTGCGTCCCGATTGAATACATCGTCCTCCAGCATACTTGTCTCCATGGGTCTATTGCTGCCTCGGGCACCTTATGGCCGTTCTGCTGTGAATCTAGATTATCGAATGGGACAAAAAACTGATAGTGAATTGTAACGTTCAGGGCCACCTAATGACGATGGATCACTCAAATTGCGTCCCGATTCAATACATCGTCCCCAGCCGACTTGTCTCCATCGGTCTATTGCTGCCTCGGGCACCTTATGGCCGTTCTGCTATGAGTCTAGATTATCGAATGGGACGAAAAACTGATAGTGAATTGTAACGTTCTGGGCCACCTAATGACGATGGATCACTCAAATTGCGTCCTGATTCAATACATCGTCCTCCAGCAGACTTGTCTCCATGGGTCGATTGCTGCCTCGGGCACCTTATGGCCGTTCTGCTGTGAGTCTAGATTATAGAATGGGATGAAAAACTGATAGTGAATTGTAACGTTCAGGGCCACCTAACGACGATGGATAACTCAAATTGCATCCCGATTCAATACATCGTCCTCCAGCAGACTTGTCTCCATGGGTCTATTGCTACCTCGGGCACCTTATCGCAGGCCTGCTGTGACTCAAAGATTTTCGAATCGGACGAAAAACTGATAGTGAATTGTAACGTTCAGGGCCTCCTAATGACGATGGAACACTCAAATTGCGTCCCGATTCAATACATCGTCCTCCAGCAGACTTGTCTCCATGCGTCTATTGCTGCCTCGGGCACCTTATGGCAGGCCTGCTGTGACTCAAAGATTTTCGAATCGGACGAAAAACTGATAGTGAATTGTAACGTTCAGGGCCTCCTAATGACGATGGAACACTCAAATTGCGTCCCGATTCAATACATCGTCCTCCAGCAGACTTGTCTCCATGGGTCTATTGCTGCCTCGGGCACCTTATGGCCGTTCTGCTGTGAGTCAAAGAATTTCGAATGGGACGAAAAACTGATAGTGAATTGTAACATTCAGGGCCACCTAATGACGATGGACCACACAAATTGCGTCCCGATTCAGTACATCGTCCTCCAGCCGACCTGACTCCATGGGTCTATTGCTGCCTCAGGCACCTTATGGCCGTTCTGCTGTGAGTCTAGATTATCGAATGGGACGAAAAACTGATAGTGAATTGTAACTTTCAGGGCCACCTAATGACGATGGATCACTCAAATTGCGTCCCGATTCAATATATCGTCCTCCAGCAGACTTGTTTCCATGGGTTATTGTTGCCTCGGGCACCTTATGGCCGTTCTGCTGTGAGTCAAACATTTTCGAATCGGACGAAAAACTGATAGTAAATTGGAACGTTCAGGGCCTCCTAATGACGATGGAATACTCAAATTGCGTCCCGATTCAATACATCGTCCTCCAGCGGACTTGTCTCCATTGGTCTATTGCTGCCTCGGGCCTCTAATGGCCGTTCTGCTGTGAGCAAAGACTTTCGAATCGGACGAAAAACTGATAGTGAATTGTAACATTCAGGGCCACTTAATGACGATGGACCACGCAAATTGCGTCCCGATTCAATACATCGTCCTCCAACCGAGTTGACTCCATGGGTCTATTGCTGCCTCGGGCACCTTATGGCCGTTCTGCTGTAAATCTAGATTATCGAATGGGACGAAAACTGGTAGTGAATTGTAACGTTCAGGGCCACCTAATGACGATGGATCACTCAAATTGCGTCCCGATTCAATACATCGTCCTGCAGCCGACTTGTCTCCATGGGTCTATTGCTGCTTCGGGCACCTTATGGCCGTTCTGCTGTGAGTCTAGATTATCGAATGGGACGAAAAACTGATAGTGAATTGTAACTTTCACGGCCACCTAATGACGATGGATCACTCAAATTGCGTCTCGATTCAACGCCGTCCTCCAGCAGACTTGTCTCCATGGGTCGATTGCTGCCTCGGGCACCTTATGGCCGTTCTGCTGTGAGTCAAAGATTTTCGAATCGGACGAAAAACCTGATACTGATTTGTAACATTCAGGGCCACCTAATGACGATGGACCACACAAATTGCGTCCCGATTCAGTACATCGTCCACTAGCCGACTTGAATCCATGGGACTATTGCTGCCTCGGGCACCTTATGGCCGTTCTGCTGTGAGTCTAGATTATCGAATGGGATGTAAAACTGATAGTGAATTGTAACGTTCAGGGCCATCTAATGACGATGGATCATTCAAATTTCGTCCCGATTCAATACATCGTCCTCCAGCAGACTTGTCTCCATGGGTCTATTGCTGCCTCGGGCACCTTATGGCCGTTCTGCTGTGAGTCTAGATTATCGAATGGGACGAAAACTGATAGTGAATTGTAACGTTCAGGGCCACCTAATGACGATGGATCACTCAAATTTCGTCCCGATTCAATACATCGTCCTCCAGCCGACTTGACTCCATGGGTCTATTGCTGCCTCGGGCACCTTATGGCCGTTCTGCTGTGAGTCTAGATTATCGAATGGGACGAAAAACTGATAGTGAATTGTAATGTTCAGGGCCTCCTAATGACGATGGATCACTCAAATTGCGTCCCGATTGAATACATCGTCTTCCAGCCGACTTGACTCCATGGGTCTATTGCTGCCTCGGGCACCTTATGGCCGTTCTGCTGTGAGTCTAAATTATCGAATGGGACGAAAAACTGATAGTGAATTGTAACGTTCAGGGCCTCCTAATGACGATGGATCACTCAAATTGCGTCCCGATTGAATACATCGTCCTCCAGCAGACTTGTCTCCATGGGTAGAATGCTGCCTCGGGCACGTAATGGCCGTTCTACTGTGAGTCAAAGATTTTCGAATCGGACGAAAAACTGATAGTGAATTGTAACATTCAAGGCCACCTAATGACGATGGACCACGCGAATTGCGTCCCGATTCAATACATCGTCCTCCAGCCGAGTTGACTCCATGGGTCTATTGCTGCCTCGGGCACCTTATGGACGTTCTGCTGTGAATCTAGATTATCGAATGGGACCAAAAACTGATAGTGAATTGTAACGATCAGGGCCACCTAATGACGATGGAACACTCAAATTGCGTCCCGATTCAATACATCGTCCCCAGCCGATTTGTCTATTGCTGCCTCGGGCACCTTATGGCCGTTCTGCTGTGAGTCTAGATTATCGAATGGGACGAAAAACTGATAGTGAATTGTAACGTTCAGGGCCACCTAATGACGATGGATCTCTCAAATTGCGTCCCGATTCAATACATCGTCCTCCAGCCGACTTGACTCCATGAGTCTATTGCTGCCTCGGGCACCTTATGGCCGTTCTGCTGTGAGTCTAGATTATCGAATGGGACGAAAAACTGATAGTGAATTGTAACGTTCAGAGCCTCCTAATGACGATGGATCACTCAAATTGCGTCCCGATTCAATACATCGTCCTCCAGCAGACTTGTCTCCATGGGTCTATTGCTGCCTCGGGCACCTTATGGCCGTTCTGCTGTGAGTCTAGATTATCGAATGGGACGAAAAACTGATAGTGAATTGTAACGTTCCGGGCCTCCTAATGACGATGGATCACTCAAATTGCGTCCCGATTCAATACATCGTCCTCCAGCAGACTTGTCTCCATGGGTCGATTGCTGCCTCGGGCACCTCATGGCCGTTCTGCTGTGAGTCAAAGATTTTCGAATCGGACGAAAAACTGATAGTGAATTGTAACATTCAAGGCAACCTAATGACGATGGACCACGCAAATTGCGTCCCGATTCAATACATCGTCCTCCAGCCGAGTTGACTCCATGGGTCTATTGCTGCCTCGGGCACCTTATGGCCGTTCTGCTGTGAATCTAGATTATCGAATGGGATGAAGAACTGATAGTGAATTGTAACGTTCAGGGCCACCTAATGACGATGGATCACTCAAATTGCGTCCCGATTCAATACATCGTCCTCCAGCAGACTTGTCTCCATGGGTCGATTGCTGCCTCGGGCACCTAATGGCCGTTCTGCTGTGAGTCAAAGATTTTCGAATCGGACGAAAAACTGATAGTGAATTGTAACATTCAGGGAAACCTAATGACGATGGACCACGCAAATTGCGTCCCGATTCAATACATCGTCCTCCAGCCGAGTTTACTCCATGGGTCTATTGCTGCCTCGGGCACCTTATGGCCGTTCTGCTGTGAATCTAGATTATCGAATGGGACAAAAAACTGATAGTGAATTGTAACGTTCAGGGCCACCTAATGACGATGGATCACTCAAATTGCGTCCCGATTCAATACATCGTCCCCAGCCGACTTGTCTCCATGGGTCTATTGCTGCCTCGGGCACCTTATGGCCGTTCTGCTATGAGTCTAGATTATCGAATGGGACGAAAAACTGATAGTGAATAGTAACGTTCTGGGCCACCTAATGACGATGGATCACTCAAATTGCGTCCTGATTCAATACATCGTCCTCCAGCAGACTTGTCTCCATGGGTCGATTGCTGCCTCGGGCACCTTATGGCCGTTCTGCTGTGAGTCTAGATTATAGAATGGGATGAAAAACTGATAGTGAATTGTAACGTTCAGGGCCACCTAACGACGATGGATAACTCAAATTGCATCCCGATTCAATACATCGTCCTCCAGCAGACTTGTCTCCATGGGTCTATTGCTACCTCGGGCACCTTATCGCAGGCCTGCTGTGACTCAAAGATTTTCGAATCGGACGAAAAACTGATAGTGAATTGTAACGTTCAGGGCCTCCTAATGACGATGGAACACTCAAATTGCGTCCCGATTCAATACATCGTCCTCCAGCAGACTTGTCTCCATGCGTCTGTTGCTGCCTTGGGCACCTTATGGCCGTTCTGCTGTGAGTCAAAGATTTTCGATTCGGACGAAAAACTGATAGTGAATTGTAACGTTCAGGGCCACCTAATGACGATGCATCACTCAAATTGCGTCCCGATTCCATACATCGTCCTCCAGCCGACTTGACTCCATGGGTCTATTGCTGCCTCGGGCACCTTATGGCCGTTCTGCTGTGAGTCTAGATTATCGAATGGGACAAAAAAATGATAGTGAATTGTAACGTTCAGGGCCACCTAATGACGATGGATCACTCAAATTGCGTCCCGATTCAATACATCGTCCTCCAGCAGACTTGTCTCCATGGGTCTATTGCTGCCTCGGGCACCTTATGGCCGTTCTGCTGTGAGTCTAGATTATCGAATGGGACGAAAAACTGATAGTGAATTGTAACGTTCAGGGCCACCTAATGACGATGGATCACTCAAATTGCGTCCTGATTCAATACATCGTCCTCCAGCAGACTTGTCTCCATGGGTCGATTGCTGCCTCGGGCACCTTATGGCCGTTCTGCTGTGAGTCTAGATTATAGAATGGGATGAAAAACTGATAGTGAATTGTAACGTTCAGGGCCACCTAACGACGATGGATAACTCAAATTGCATCCCGATTCAATACATCGTCCTCCAGCAGACTTGTCTCCATGGGTCTATTGCTACCTCGGGCACCTTATCGCAGGCCTGCTGTGACTCAAAGATTTTCGAATCGGACGAAAAACTGATAGTGAATTGTAACGTTCAGGGCCTCCTAATGACGATGGAACACTCAAATTGCGTCCCGATTCAATACATCGTCCTCCAGCAGACTTGTCTCCATGCGTCTATTGCTGCCTCGGGCACCTTATGGCAGGCCTGCTGTGACTCAAAGATTTTCGAATCGGACGAAAAACTGATAGTGAATTGTAACGTTCAGGGCCTCCTAATGACGATGGAACACTCAAATTGCGTCCCGATTCAATACATCGTCCTCCAGCAGACTTGTCTCCATGGGTCTATTGCTGCCTCGGCAACCTTATGGCCGTTGTGCTGTGAGTCAAAGAATTTCGAATGGGACGAAAAACTGATAGTGAATTGTAACATTCAGGGCCACCTAATGACGATGGACCACACAAATTGCGTCCCGATTCAGTACATCGTCCTCCAGCCGACCTGACTCCATGGGTCTATTGCTGCCTCAGGCACCTTATGGCCGTTCTGCTGTGAGTCTAGATTATCGAATGGGACGAAAAACTGATAGTGAATTGTAACTTTCAGGGCCACCTAATGACGATGGATCACTCAAATTGCGTCCCGATTCAATATATCGTCCTCCAGCAGACTTGTTTCCATGGGTTATTGTTGCCTCGGGCACCTTATGGCCGTTCTGCTGTGAGTCAAACATTTTCGAATCGGACGAAAAACTGATAGTAAATTAGAACGTTCAGGGCCTCCTAATGACGATGGAATACTCAAATTGCGTCCCGATTCAATACATCGTCCTCCAGCGGACTTGTCTCCATTGGTCTATTGCTGCCTCGGGCCTCTAATGGCCGTTCTGCTGTGAGCAAAGACTTTCGAATCGGACGAAAAACTGATAGTGAATTGTAACATTCAGGGCCACTTAATGACGATGGACCACGCAAATTGCGTCCCGATTCAATACATCGTCCTCCAACCGAGTTGACTCCATGGGTCTATTGCTGCCTCGGGCACCTTATGGCCGTTCTGCTGTAAATCTAGATTATCGAATGGGACGAAAACTGGTAGTGAATTGTAACGTTCAGGGCCACCTAATGACGATGGATCACTCAAATTGCGTCCCGATTCAATACATCGTCCTGCAGCCGACTTGTCTCCATGGGTCTATTGCTGCTTCGGGCCCTTATGCCCGTTCTGCTGTGAGTCTAGATTATCGAATGGGACGAAAAACTGATAGTGAATTGTAACTTTCACGGCCACCTAATGACGATGGATCACTCAAATTGCGTCTCGATTCAACGCCGTCCTCCAGCAGACTTGTCTCCATGGGTCGATTGCTGCCTCGGGCACCTTATGGCCGTTCTGCTGTGAGTCAAAGATTTTCGAATCGGACGAAAAACCTGATACTGATTTGTAACATTCAGGGCCACCTAATGACGATGGACCACACAAATTGCGTCCCGATTCAGTACATCGTCCACTAGCCGACTTGAATCCATGGGACTATTGCTGCCTCGGGCACCTTATGGCCGTTCTGCTGTGAGTCTAGATTATCGAATGGGATGAAAAACTGATAGTGAATTGTAACGTTCAGGGCCATCTAATGACGATGGATCACTCAAATTTCGTCCCGATTCAATACATCGTCCTCCAGCAGACTTGTCTCCATGGGTCTATTGCTGCCTCGGGCACCTTATGGCCGTTCTGCTGTGAGTCTAGATTATCGAATGGGACGAAAACTGATAGTGAATTGTAACGTTCAGGGCCACCTAATGACGATGGATCACTCAAATTTCGTCCCGATTCAATACATCGTCCTCCAGCCGACTTGACTCCATGGGTCTATTGCTGCCTCGGGCACCTTATGGCCGTTCTGCTGTGAGTCTAGATTATCGAATGGGACGAAAAACTGATAGTGAATTGTAATGTTCAGGGCCTCCTAATGACGATGGATCACTCAAATTGCGTCCCGATTGAATACATCGTCTTCCAGCCGACTTGACTCCATGGGTCTATTGCTGCCTCGGGCACCTTATGGCCGTTCTGCTGTGAGTCTAAATTATCGAATGGGACGAAAAACTGATAGTGAATTGTAACGTTCAGGGCCTCCTAATGACGATGGATCACTCAAATTGCGTCCCGATTGAATACATCGTCCTCCAGCAGACTTGTCTCCATGGGTAGAATGCTGCCTCGGGCACGTAATGGCCGTTCTACTGTGAGTCAAAGATTTTCGAATCGGACGAAAAACTGATAGTGAATTGTAACATTCAGGGCCACCTAATGACGATGGACCACGCGAATTGCGTCCCGATTCAATACATCGTCCTCCAGCCGAGTTGACTCCATGGGTCTATTGCTGCCTCGGGCACCTTATGGACGTTCTGCTGTGAATCTAGATTATCGAATGGGACCTAAAACTGATAGTGAATTGTAACGATCAGGGCCACCTAATGACGATGGAACACTCAAATTGCGTCCCGATTCAATACATCGACCCAGCCGATTTGTCTATTGCTGCCTCGGGCACCTTATGGCCGTTCTGCTGTGAGTCTAGATTATCGAATGGGACGAAAAACTGATAGTGAATTGTAACGTTCAGGGCCACCTAATGACGATGGATCTCTCAAATTGCGTCCCGATTCAATACATCGTCCTCCAGCCGACTTGACTCCATGAGTCTATTGCTGCCTCGGGCACCTTATGGCCGTTCTGCTGTGAGTCTAGATTATCGAATGGGACGAAAAACTGATAGTGAATTGTAACGTTCAGAGCCTCCTAATGACGATGGATCACTCAAATTGCGTCCCGATTCAATACATCGTCCTCCAGCAGACTTGTCTCCATGGGTCTATTGCTGCCTCGGGCACCTTATGGCCGTTCTGCTGTGAGTCTAGATTATCGAATGGGACGAAAAACTGATAGTGAATTGTAACGTTCCGGGCCTCCTAATGACGATGGATCACTCAAATTGCGTCCCGATTCAATACATCGTCCTCCAGCAGACTTGTCTCCATGGGTCGATTGCTGCCTCGGGCACCTCATGGCCGTTTGCTGTGAGTCAAAGATTTTCAAATCGGACGAAAAACTGATAGTGAATTGTAACATTCAAGGCAACCTAATGACGATGGATCACTCAAATTGCGTCCCGATTCAATACATCGTCCTCCAGCCGACTTGACTCCATGAGTCTATTGCTGCCTCGGGCACCTTATGGCCGTTCTGCTGTGAGTCTAGATTATCGAATGGGACGAAAAACTGATAGTGAATTGTAACGTTCCGGGCCTCCTAATGACGATGGATCACTCAAATTGCGTCCCGATTCAATACATCGTCCTCCAGCCGACTTGACTCCATGAGTCTATTGCTGCCTCGGGCACCTTATGGCCGTTCTGCTGTGAGTCTAGATTATCGAATGGGACGAAAAACTGATAGTGAATTGTAACGTTCAGAGCCTCCTAATGACGATGGATCACTCAAATTGCGTCCCGATTCAATACATCGTCCTCCAGCAGACTTGTCTCCATGGGTCTATTGCTGCCTCGGGCACCTTATGGCCGTTCTGCTGTGAGTCTAGATTATCGAATGGGACGAAAAACTGATAGTGAATTGTAACGTTCAGGGCCACCTAATGACGATGGATCACTCAAATTGCGTCCTGATTCAATACATCGTCCTCCAGCAGACTTGTCTCCATGGGTCGATTGCTGCCTCGGGCACCTTATGGCCGTTCTGCTGTGAGTCTAGATTATAGAATGGGATGAAAAACTGATAGTGAATTGTAACGTTCAGGGCCACCTAACGACGATGGATAACTCAAATTGCATCCCGATTCAATACATCGTCCTCCAGCAGACTTGTCTCCATGGGTCTATTGCTACCTCGGGCACCTTATCGCAGGCCTGCTGTGACTCAAAGATTTTCGAATCGGACGAAAAACTGATAGTGAATTGTAACGTTCAGGGCCTCCTAATGACGATGGAACACTCAAATTGCGTCCCGATTCAATACATCGTCCTCCAGCAGACTTGTCTCCATGCGTCTATTGCTGCCTCGGGCACCTTATGGCAGGCCTGCTGTGACTCAAAGATTTTCGAATCGGACGAAAAACTGATAGTGAATTGTAACGTTCAGGGCCTCCTAATGACGATGGAACACTCAAATTGCGTCCCGATTCAATACATCGTCCTCCAGCAGACTTGTCTCCATGGGTCTATTGCTGCCTCGGGCACCTTATGGCCGTTGTGCTGTGAGTCAAAGAATTTCGAATGGGACGAAAAACTGATAGTGAATTGTAACATTCAGGGCCACCTAATGACGATGGACCACACAAATTGCGTCCCGATTCAGTACATCGTCCTCCAGCCGACCTGACTCCATGGGTCTATTGCTGCCTCAGGCACCTTATGGCCGTTCTGCTGTGAGTCTAGATTATCGAATGGGACGAAAAACTGATAGTGAATTGTAACTTTCAGGGCCACCTAATGACGATGGATCACTCAAATTGCGTCCCGATTCAATATATCGTCCTCCAGCAGACTTGTTTCCATGGGTTATTGTTGCCTCGGGCACCTTATGGCCGTTCTGCTGTGAGTCAAACATTTTCGAATCGGACGAAAAACTGATAGTAAATTAGAACGTTCAGGGCCTCCTAATGACGATGGAATACTCAAATTGCGTCCCGATTCAATACATCGTCCTCCAGCGGACTTGTCTCCATTGGTCTATTGCTGCCTCGGGCCTCTAATGGCCGTTCTGCTGTGAGCAAAGACTTTCGAATCGGACGAAAAACTGATAGTGAATTGTAACATTCAGGGCCACTTAATGACGATGGACCACGCAAATTGCGTCCCGATTCAATACATCGTCCTCCAACCGAGTTGACTCCATGGGTCTATTGCTGCCTCGGGCACCTTATGGCCGTTCTGCTGTAAATCTAGATTATCGAATGGGACGAAAACTGGTAGTGAATTGTAACGTTCAGGGCCACCTAATGACGATGGATCACTCAAATTGCGTCCCGATTCAATACATCGTCCTGCAGCCGACTTGTCTCCATGGGTCTATTGCTGCTTCGGGCCCTTATGCCCGTTCTGCTGTGAGTCTAGATTATCGAATGGGACGAAAAACTGATAGTGAATTGTAACTTTCACGGCCACCTAATGACGATGGATCACTCAAATTGCGTCTCGATTCAACGCCGTCCTCCAGCAGACTTGTCTCCATGGGTCGATTGCTGCCTCGGGCACCTTATGGCCGTTCTGCTGTGAGTCAAAGATTTTCGAATCGGACGAAAAACCTGATACTGATTTGTAACATTCAGGGCCACCTAATGACGATGGACCACACAAATTGCGTCCCGATTCAGTACATCGTCCACTAGCCGACTTGAATCCATGGGACTATTGCTGCCTCGGGCACCTTATGGCCGTTCTGCTGTGAGTCTAGATTATCGAATGGGATGAAAAACTGATAGTGAATTGTAACGTTCAGGGCCATCTAATGACGATGGATCACTCAAATTTCGTCCCGATTCAATACATCGTCCTCCAGCAGACTTGTCTCCATGGGTCTATTGCTGCCTCGGGCACCTTATGGCCGTTCTGCTGTGAGTCTAGATTATCGAATGGGACGAAAACTGATAGTGAATTGTAACGTTCAGGGCCACCTAATGACGATGGATCACTCAAATTTCGTCCCGATTCAATACATCGTCCTCCAGCCGACTTGACTCCATGGGTCTATTGCTGCCTCGGGCACCTTATGGCCGTTCTGCTGTGAGTCTAGATTATCGAATGGGACGAAAAACTGATAGTGAATTGTAATGTTCAGGGCCTCCTAATGACGATGGATCACTCAAATTGCGTCCCGATTGAATACATCGTCTTCCAGCCGACTTGACTCCATGGGTCTATTGCTGCCTCGGGCACCTTATGGCCGTTCTGCTGTGAGTCTAAATTATCGAATGGGACGAAAAACTGATAGTGAATTGTAACGTTCAGGGCCTCCTAATGACGATGGATCACTCAAATTGCGTCCCGATTGAATACATCGTCCTCCAGCAGACTTGTCTCCATGGGTAGAATGCTGCCTCGGGCACGTAATGGCCGTTCTACTGTGAGTCAAAGATTTTCGAATCGGACGAAAAACTGATAGTGAATTGTAACATTCAGGGCCACCTAATGACGATGGACCACGCGAATTGCGTCCCGATTCAATACATCGTCCTCCAGCCGAGTTGACTCCATGGGTCTATTGCTGCCTCGGGCACCTTATGGACGTTCTGCTGTGAATCTAGATTATCGAATGGGACCTAAAACTGATAGTGAATTGTAACGATCAGGGCCACCTAATGACGATGGAACACTCAAATTGCGTCCCGATTCAATACATCGACCCCAGCCGATTTGTCTATTGCTGCCTCGGGCACCTTATGGCCGTTCTGCTGTGAGTCTAGATTATCGAATGGGACGAAAAACTGATAGTGAATTGTAACGTTCAGGGCCACCTAATGACGATGGATCTCTCAAATTGCGTCCCGACTCAATACATCGTCCTCCAGCCGACTTGACTCCATGAGTCTATTGCTGCCTCGGGCACCTTATGGCCGTTCTGCTGTGAGTCTAGATTATCGAATGGGACGAAAAACTGATAGTGAATTGTAACGTTCAGAGCCTCCTAATGACGATGGATCACTCAAATTGCGTCCCGATTCAATACATCGTCCTCCAGCAGACTTGTCTCCATGGGTCTATTGCTGCCTCGGGCACCTTATGGCCGTTCTGCTGTGAGTCTAGATTATCGAATGGGACGAAAAACTGATAGTGAATTGTAACGTTCCGGGCCTCCTAATGACGATGGATCACTCAAATTGCGTCCCGATTCAATACATCGTCCTCCAGCAGACTTGTCTCCATGGGTCGATTGCTGCCTCGGGCACCTCATGGCCGTTTGCTGTGAGTCAAAGATTTTCGAATCGGACGAAAAACTGATAGTGAATTGTAACATTCAAGGCAACCTAATGACGATGGACCACGCAAATTGCGTCCCGATTCAATACATCGTCCTCCAGCCGAGTTGACTCCATGGGTCTATTGCTGCCTCGGGCACCTTATGGCCGTTCTGCTGTGAATCTAGATTATCGAATGGGATGAAGAACTGATAGTGAATTGTAACGTTCAGGGCCACCTAATGACGATGGATCACTCAAATTGCGTCCCGATTCAATACATCGTCCTCCAGCAGACTTGTCTCCATGGGTCGATTGCTGCCTCGGGCACCTAATGGCCGTTCTGCTGTGAGTCAAAGATTTTCGAATCGGACGAAAAACTGATGGTGAATTGTAACATTCAGGGAAACCTAATGACGATGGACCACGCAAATTGCGTCCCGATTCAATACATCGTCCTCCAGCCGAGTTTACTCCATGGGTCTATTGCTGCCTCGGGCACCTTATGGCCGTTCTGCTGTGAATCTAGATTATCGAATGGGACAAAAAAGTGATAGTGAATTGTAACGTTCAGGGCCACCTAATGACGATGGATCACTCAAATTGCGTCCCGATTCAATACATCGTCCCCAGCCGACTTGTCTCCATGGGTCTATTGCTGCCTCGGGCACCTTATGGCCGTTCTGCTATGAGTCTAGATTATCGAATGGGACGAAAAACTGATAGTGAATTGTAACGTTCTCGGCCACCTAATGACGATGGATCACTCAAATTGCGTCCTGATTCAATACATCGTCCTCCAGCAGACTTGTCTCCATGGGTCGATTGCTGCCTCGGGCACCTTATGGCCGTTCTGCTGTGAGTCTAGATTATAGAATGGGATGAAAAACTGATAGTGAATTGTAACGTTCAGGGCCACCTAACGACGATGGATAACTCAAATTGCATCCCGATTCAATACATCGTCCTCCAGCAGACTTGTCTCCATGGGTCTATTGCTACCTCGGGCACCTTATCGCAGGCCTGCTGTGACTCAAAGATTTTCGAATCGGACGAAAAACTGATAGTGAATTGTAACGTTCAGGGCCTCCTAATGACGATGGAACACTCAAATTGCGTCCCGATTCAATACATCGTCCTCCAGCAGACTTGTCTCCATGCGTCTGTTGCTGCCTTGGGCACCTTATGGCCGTTCTGCTGTGAGTCAAAGATTTTCGAATCGGACGAAAAACTGATAGTGAATTGTAACGTTCAGGGCCACCTAATGACGATGCATCACTCAAATTGCGTCCCGATTCCATACATCGTCCTCCAGCCGACTTGACTCCATGGGTCTATTGCTGCCTCGGGCACCTTATGGCCGTTCTGCTGTGAGTCTAGATTATCGAATGGGACAAAAAAATGATAGTGAATTGTAACGTTCAGGGCCACCTAATGACGATGGATCACTCAAATTGCGTCCCGATTCAATACATCGTCCTCCAGCAGACTTGTCTCCATGGGTCTATTGCTGCCTCGGGCACCTTATGGCCGTTCTGCTGTGAGTCTAGATTATCGAATGGGACGAAAAACTGATAGTGAATTGTAACGTTCAGGGCCTCCTAATGACGATGGATCACTCAAATTGCGTCCCGATTCAATACATCGTCCTCCAGCAGACTTGTCTCCATGGATCTATTGCTGCCTCGGGCACCTTATGGCCGTTCTGCTGTGAGTCTAGATTATCGAATGGGACGAAAAACTGATAGTGAATTGTAACGTTCACGGCCTCCTAATGACGATGGATCACTCAAATTGCGTCCCGATTGAATACATCGTCCTCCAGCCGACTTGACTCCATGGGTCTATTGCTGCCTCGGGCACCTTATGGCCGTTCTGCTGTGAGTCTAGATTATCGAATGGGACGAAAAACTGATAGTGAATTGTAACGTTCATGGCCTCCTAATGACGATGGATCACTCAAATTGCGTCCCGATTCAATACATCGTCCTCCAGCAGACTTGTCTCCATGGGTCGATTGCTGCCTCGGGCACCTAATGGCCGTTCTGCTGTGAGTCAAAGATTTTCGAATCGGACGAAAAACTGATAGTGAATTGTAACATTCAGGGCCACCTAATGACGATGGACCACGCAAATTGCGTCCCGATTCAATACATCGTCCTCCAGCCGAGTTTACTCCATGGGTCTATTGCTGCCTCGGGCACCTTATGGCCGTTCTGCTGTGAATCTAGATTATCGAATGGGACGAAAAACTGATAGTGAATTGTAACGTTCAGGGCCACCTAATGACGATGGATCACTCAAATTGCGTCCCGATTCAATACATCGTCCCCAGCCGACTTGTCTCCATGGGTCTATTGCTGCCTCGGGCACCTTATGGCCGTTCTGCTATGAGTCTAGATTATCGAATGGGACGAAAAACTGATAGTGAATTGTAACGTTCTGGGCCACCTAATGACGATGGATAACTCAAATTGCATCCCGATTCAATACATCGTCCTCCAGCAGACTTGTCTCCATGGGTCTATTGCTACCTCGGGCACCGTATCGCAGGCCTGCTGTGACTCAAAGATTTTCGAATCGGACGAAAAACTGATAGTGAATTGTAACGTTCAGGGCCTCCTAATGACGATGGAACACTCAAATTGCGTCCCGAATCAATACATCGTCCTCCAGCAGACTTGTCTCCATGCGTCTGTTGCTGCCTTGGGCACCTTATGGCCGTTCTGCTGTGAGTCAAAGATTTTCGAATCGGACGAAAAACTGATAGTGAATTGTAACGTTCAGGGCCACCTAATGACGATGCATCACTCAAATTGCGTCCCGATTCAATACATCGTGCTCCAGCCGACTTGACTCCATGGGTCTATTGCTGCCTCGGGCACCTTATGGCCGTTCTGCTGTGAGTCTAGATTATCGAATGGGACAAAAAACTGATAGTGAATTGTAACGTTCAGGGCCACCTAATGACGATGGATCTCTCAAATTGCGTCCCGATTCAATACATCGTCCTCCAGCAGACTTGACTCCATGGGTCTATTGCTGCCTCGGGCACCTTATGGCCGTTCTGCTGTGAGTCTAGATTATCGAATGGGACGAAAAACTGATAGTGAATTGCAACGTTCAGGGCCTCCTAATGACGATGGATCACTCAAAATGCGTCCCGAATCAATACATCGTCCTCCAGCCGACTTGACTCCATGGGTCTATTGCTGCCTCGGGCACCTTATGGCCGTTCTGCTGTGAGTCTAGATTATCGAATGGGACGAAAAACTGATAGTGAATTGTAACGATCAGGGCCACCTAATGACGATGGATCACTCAAATTGCGTCCTGATTCAATACATCGTCCTCCAGCAGACTTGACTTCATGGGTCTATTGCTGCCTCGGGCACCTTATGGCCGTTCTGCTGTGAGTCAAAGATTTTCGAATGGGACGAAAAACTGATAGTGAATTGTAACGTTCAGGGCCACCTAATGACGATGGATCACTCAAATTGCGTCCCGATTCAATACATCGTCCTCCAGCCGACTTGACTCCATGAGTCTATTGCTGCCTCGGGCACCTTATGGCCGTTCTGCTGTGAGTATAGATTATCGAATGGGACGAAAAACTGATAGTGAATTGTAACGTGCAGAGCCTATTAATGACGATGGATCACTCAAATTGCGTCCCGATTCAATACATCGTCCTCCAGCAGACTTGTCTCCATGGGTCTATTGCTGCCTCGGGCACCTTATGGCCGTTCTGCTGTGAGTCTAGATTATCGAATGGGATGAAAAACTGATAGTGAATTGTAACGTTCAGGGCCACCTAATGACGATGGATCACTCAAATTGCGTCCCGATTCAATACATCGTCCTCCAGCAGACTTGTCTCCATGGGTCTATTGCTGCCTCGGGCACCTTATGGCAGGCCTGCTGTGACTCAAAGATTTTCGAATCGGACGAAAAACTGATAGTGAATTGTAACGTTCAGGGCCTCCTAATGACGATGGATCACTCAAATTGCGTCCCGATTCAATACATCGTCATCCAGCAGACTTGTCTCCATGGGTCTATTGCTGCCTCGGGCACCTTATGGCCGTTCTGCTGTGAGTCTAGATTATCGAATGGGACGAAAAACTGATAGTGAATTGTAACGTTCAGGGCCTCCTAATGACGATGGATCACTCAAATTGCGTCCCGATTCAATACATCGTCCTCCAGCAGACTTGTCTCCATGGGTCTATTGCTGCCTCGGGCACCTTATGGCAGGCCTGCTGTGACTCAAAGATTTTCTAATCGGACGAAAAACTGATAGTGAATTGTAACGTTCAGGGCCTCCTAATGACGATGGATCACTCAAATTGCGTCCCGATTCAATACATCATCCTCCAGCAGACTTGTCTCCATGGGTCTATTTTTGCCTCGGGCACCTTATGGCCGTTCTGCTGTGAGTCTAGATTATCGAATGGGACGAAAAACTGATAGTGAATTGTAACGTACACGGCCTCCTAATGACGATGGATCACTCAAATTGCGTCCCGATTGAATACATCTTCCTCCAGCAGACTTGTCTCCATGGGTCTATTGCTGCCTCGGGGACCTTATGGCCGTTCTGCTGTGAGTCTAGATTATCGAATGGGACGAAAAACTGATAGTGAATTGTAACGTTCAGGGCCACCTAATGACGATGGATCTCTCAAATTGCGTCCCGATTCAATACATCGTCCTCCAGCAGACTTGACTCCATGGGTCTATTGCTGCCTCGGGCACCTTATGGCCGTTCTGCTGTGAGTCTAGATTATCGAATGGGACGAAAAACTGATAGTGAATTGTAACGTTCCGGGCCTCCTAATGACGATGGATCACTCAAATTGCGTCCCGAATCTATACTTCGTCCTCCAGCCGACTTGACTCCATGGGTCTATTGCTGCCTCGGGCACCTGATGGCCGTTCTGCTGTGAGTCTAGTTTATCGAATGGGACGAAAAACTGATAGTGAATTGTAACGTTCAGGGCCTCCTAATGACTACGGATCACTCAAATTGCGTCCCGATTCAATACATCGTCCTCCAGCCAACTTGACTCCATGGGTCTATTGCTGCCTCGGGCACCTTATGGCCGTTCTGCTGTGAGTCTAGATTATCGAATGGGACAAAAAACTGATAGTGAATTGTAACGTTCAGGGCCTCCTAATGACGATGGATCACTCAAATTGCGTCCCGATTCAATACATCGTCATCCAGAAGACTTGTCTCCATGGTTCTATTGCTGCCTCGGTCACCTTATGGCCGTTCTGCTGTGAGTCTAGATTATCGAATGGGACGAAAAACTGATAGTGAATTGTAACGTTCAGGGCCTCCTAATGACGATGGATCACTCAAATTGCGTCCCGATTCAATACATCGTCCTCCAGCAGACTTGTCTCCATGGGCCGATTGCTGCCTCGGGCACCTAATGGCCGTTCTAATGTGAGTCAAAGATTATCGATCGGACGAAAAACTGATAGTGAATTGTAACATTCAGGGCCACCTAATGACGATGGACCACGCAAATTGCGTCCCGATTCAATACATCGTCCTCCAGCCGAGTAGACTCCATGGGTCTATTGCTGCCTCGGGCACCTTATGGCCGTTCTGCTGTGAATCTAGTATATCGAATGGGACGAAAAACTGATAGTGAATTGTAACGTTCAGGGCCACCTAATGACGATGGATCTCTCAAATTGCGTCCCGATTCAATACATCGTCCTCCAGCAGACTTGTCTCCATGGGTCTATTGCTGCCTCGGGCACCTTATGGCCGTTCTGCAGTGAGTCTAGATTATCGAATGGGACGAAAAACTGATAGTGAATTGTAACGTTCACGGCCTCCTAATGACGATGGATCACTCAAATTGCGTCCCGATTGAATACATCGTCCTCCAGCCGACTTGACTCCATGGGTCTATTGCTGCCTCGGGCACCTTATCGCAGGCCTGCTGTGACTAAAAGATTTTCGAATCGGACGAAAAACTGATAGTGAATTGTAACGTTCAGGGCCTCCTAATGACGATGGATCACTCAAAATGCGTCCCGAATCAATACATCGTCCTCCAGCCGACTTGACTCCATGGGTCTATTGCTGCCTCGGGCACCTTATGGCCGTTCTGCTGTGAGTCTAGATTATCGAATGGGACGAAAAACTGATAGTGAATTGTAACGTTCAGGGCCTCCTAATGACGATGGATCACTCAAATTGCGTCCCGATTCAATACATCGTCCTCCAGCAGACTTGTCTCCATGGGTCGATTGCTGCCTCGGGCACCTAGAGGCCGTTCTGCTTTGAGTCAAAGATTTTCCAATCGGACGAAAAACTGATAGTGAATTGTAACATTCAGGGCCACCTAATGACGATGGACTACGCAAATTGAGTCCCGATTCAATACATCGTCCTCCAGCAGACTTGTCTCCATGGGTCGATTGCTGCCTCGGGCACCTAATGGCCGTTCTGCTGTGAGTCAAAGATTTTCGAATCGGACGAAAAACTGATAGTGAATTGTAACATTCAGGGCCACCTAATGACGATGGACCACGCAAATTGCGTCCCGATTCAATACATCGTCCTCCAGCCGAGTTGACTCCATGGGTCTATTGCTGCCTCGGGCACCTTATGGCCGTTCTGCTGTGAATCTAGATTATCGAATGGGATGAAAAACTGATAGTGAATTGTAACGTTCAGGGCCACCTAATGACGATGGATCACTCAAATTGCGTCCCGATTCAATACATCGTCCTCCAGCAGACTTGTCTCCATGTGTCTATTGCTGCCTCGGGCACCTTATGGCAGGCCTGCTGTGACTCAAAGATTTTCGAATCGGACGAAAAACTGATAGTGAATTGTAACGTTCAGGGCCTCCTAATGACGATGGATCACTCAAATTGCGTCCTGATTCAATACATCGTCCTCCAGCAGACTTGTCTCCATGGGTCTATTGCTGCCTCGGGCACCTTATGGCCGTTCTGCTGTGAGTCTAGATTAGCGAATGGGACGAAAAACTGATAGTGAATTGTAACGTTCACGGCCTCCTAATGACAATGGATCACTCAAATTGCGTCCCGATTGAATACATCGTCCTCCAGCCGACTTGACTCCATGGGTCTATTGCTGCCTCGGGCACCTTATGGCAGTTCTGCTGTGAGTCTAGATTATCGAATGGGACGAAAAACTGATAGTGAATTGTAACGTTCAGGGCCTCCTAATGACGATGGATCACTCAAAATGCGTCCCGAATCAATACATCGTCCTCCAGCCGACTTGACTCCATGGGTCTATTGCTGCCTCGGGCACCTTATGGCCGTTCTGCTGTGAGTCTAGATTATCGAATGGGACGAAAAACTGATAGTGAATTGTAACGTTCAGGGCCTCCTAATGACGATGGATCACTCAAATTGCGTCCCGATTCAATACATCGTCCTCCAGCAGACTTGTCTCCATGGGTCGATTGCTGCCTCGGGCACCTAGAGGCCGTTCTGCTGTGAGTCAAAGATTTTCCAATCGCACGAAAAACTGATAGTGAATTGTAACATTCAGGGCCACCTAATGACGATGGACCACGCAAATTGCGTCCCGATTCAATACATCGTCCTCCAGCAGACTTGTCTCAATGGGTCGATTGCTGCCTCGGGCACCTAATGGCCGTTCTGCTGTGAGTCAAAAATTTTCGAATCGGACGAAAAACTGATAGTGAATTGTAACATTCAGGGCCACCTAATGACGATGGACCACGCAAATTGCGTCCCGATTCAATACATCGTCCTCCAGCCGAGTTGACTCCATGGGTCTATTGCTGCCTCGGGCACCTTATGGCCGTTCTGCTGTGAATCTAGATTATCGAATGGGATGAAAAACTGATAGTGAATTGTAACGTTCAGGGCCACCTAATGACAACGGATCACTCAAATTGCGTCCCGATTCAATACATCGTCCTCCAGCAGACTTGTCTCCATGGGTCTATTGCTGCCTCGGGCACCTTATGGCAGGCCTGCTGTGACTCAAAGATTTTCGAATCGGACGAAAAACTGATAGTGAATTGTAACGTTCAGGGCCTCCTAATGACGATGGATCACTCAAATTGCGTCCTGATTCAATACATCGTCCTCCAGCAGACTTGTCTCCATGGGTCTATTGCTGCCTCGGGCACCTTATGGCCGTTCTGCTGTGAGTCTAGATTATCGAATGGGACGAAAAACTGATAGTGAATTGTAACGTTCACGGCCTCCTAATGACGATGGATCACTCAAATTGCGTCCCGATTGAATACATCGTCCTCCAGCCGACTTGACTCCATGGGTCTATTGCTGCCTCGGGCACCTTATGGCCGTTCTGCTGTGAGTCTAGATTATCGAATGGGACGAAAAACTGATAGTGAATTGTAACGTTCAGGGCCTCCTAATGACGATGGATCACTCAAATTGCGTCCCGATTCAATACACCGTCCTCCAGCAGACTTGTCTCCATGGGTCGATTGCTGCCTCGGGCACCTTATGGCCGTTCTGCTGTGAGTCTAGATTATAGAATGGGATGAAAAACTAATAGTGAATTGTAACGTTCAGGGCCACCTAATGACGATGGATAACTCAAATTGCGTCCCGATTCAATACATCGTCCTCCAGCAGACTTGTCTCCATGGGTCTATTGCTGCCTCGGGCACCTTATCGCAGGCCTGCTGTGACTCAAAGATTTTCGAATCGGACGAAAAACTGATAGTGAATTGTAACGATCAGGGCCTCCTAATGACGATGGAACACTCAAATTGCGTCCCGATTCAATACATCGTCCTCCAGCAGACTTGTCTCCATGCGTCTGTTGCTGCCTTGGGCACCTTATGGCCGTTCTGCTGAGAGTCAAAGATTTTCGAATCGGACGAAAAACTGATAGTGATTTGTAACGTTCAGGGCCACCTAATGACGATGGATCACTCAAATTGCGTCCCGATTCAATACATCGTCCTCCAGCCGACTTGACTCCATGGGTCTATTGCTGCCTCGGGCACTTTATGGCCGTTCTGCTGTGAGTCTAGATTATCGAATGGGACAATAAACTGATAGTGAATTGTAACGTTCAGGGCCTCCTAATGACGATGGATCACTCAAATTGCGTCAAATTGCTGCCTCGGGCACCTTATGGCCGTTCTGCTGTGAGTCTAGATTATCGAATGGGACAATAAACTGATAGTGAATTGTAACGTTCAGGGCCTCCTAATGACGATGGATCACTCAAATTGCGTCCCGATTCAATACATCGTCCTCCAGCAGACTTGTCTCCATGGGTCTATTGCTGCCTCGGGCACCTAATGGCCGTTCTGCTGTGAGTCTAGATTATCGAATGGGACGAAAAACTGATAGTGAATTGTAACGTTCAGGGCCTCCTAATGACGATGGATCACTCAAATTGCGTCCCGATTCAATACATCGTCTTCCAGCAGACTTGTCTCCATGGGTCGATAGCTGCCTCGGGCACCTAATGGCCGTTCTGCTGTGAGTCAAAGATTTTCGAATCGGACGAAAAACTGATAGTGAATTGTGACGTTCAGGGCTACCTAATGACGATGGATCACTCAAATTGCGTCCCGATTCAATACATCGTCCTCCAGCCGACTTGACTCCATGGGTCTATTGCTGCCTCGGGCACCTTATGGCCGTTCTGCTGTGAGTCTAGATTATCGAATGGGACAAAAAACTGATAGTGAATTGTAACGTTCAGGGCCTCCTAATGACGATGGATCACTCAAATTGCGTCCCGATTCAATACGTCGTCCTCCAGCAGACTTGTCTCCATGGTTCTATTGCTGCCTCGGTCACCTTATGGCCGTTCTGCTGTGAGTCTAGATTATCGAATGGGACGAAAAACTGATAGTGAATTGTAACATTCAGGGCCACCTAATGACGATGGATCTCTCAAATTGCGTCCCGATTCAATACATCGTCCTCCAGCCGACTTCACTCCATGAGTCTATTGCTGCCTCGGGCACCTTATGGCCGTTCTGCTGTGAGTCTAGATTATCGAATGGGACGAAAAACTGATAGTGAATTGTAACGTTCAAGGCCTCCTAATGACGATGGATCACTCAAATTGCGTCCCGATTCAATACATCGTCCTCCAGCCGACTTGACTCCATGGGTCTATTGCTGCCTCGGACACCTTATTTCCGTTCTGCTGTGAATCTAGATAATCGAATGGGACGAAAAACTGATAGTGAATTGTAACGTTGAGGGCCACCTAATGACGATGGATCACTCAAATTGCGTCCCGATTCAATATATCGTCCTCCAGCAGACTTGATTCCATGGGGCTATTGTTGCCTCGGGCACCTTATGGCCGTTCTGCTGTGAGTCAAAGATTATCGAATCGGACGAAAAACTGATAGTGAATTGTAACTTTCAGGGCAACCTAATGACGATGGATCACTCAAATTGCCTCCCGATTCAATACATCGTCCTCCAGCCGACTTGTCTCCATGGGTCTATTGCTGCCTCGGGCACCTTATGGCCGTTCTGCTGTGAGTCAAAGATTTTCGAATCGGACGAAAAACTGATAGTAAATTGGAACGTTCAGGGCCTCCTAATGACGATGGAACACTCAAATTGCGTCCCGATTCAACACATCGTCCTCCAGCGGACTTGTCTCCATTGGTCTATTGCTGCCTCGGGCACCTAATGGACGTTCTGCTGTGAGTCAAAGACTTTCGAATCGGACGAAAAACTGATAGTGAATTGTAACATTCAGGGCCACCTAATGACGATGGACCACGCAAATTGCGTCCCGATTCAATACATCGTCCTCCAGCCGAGTTGACTCCATGGGTCTATTGCTGCCTAGGGCACCTTATGGCCATTCTGCTGTGAGTCTAGATTATCGAATGGGATGAAAAACTGATAGTGAATTGTAACGTTCAGGGACACCTAATGACGATGGATCACTCAAATTGCGTCCGGATTCAATACATCGTCCTCCAGCAGACTTGTCTCCATGGGTGTATTGCTGCCTCGGGCACCTTATGGCCGTTCTGCTGTGAGTCTAGATTATAGAATGGGATGAAAAACTGATAGTGAATTGTAACGTTCAGGGCCTCCTAATGACGATGGATAACTCAAATTGCGTCCCGATTCAATACATCGTCCTCCAGCAGACTTGTCTCCATGGGTCGATTGCTGCCTCGGGCACCTAATGGCCGTTCTGCTGTGAGTCAAAGATTTTCGAATCGGACGAAAAACTGATAGTGAATTGTAACATTCAGGGCCACCTAATGACGATGGACCACGCAAATTGCGTCCCGATTCAATACATCGTCCTACAGCCGAGTTTACTCCATGGGTCTATTGCTGCCTCGGGCACCTTATGGCCGTTCTGCTGTGAAGCTAGATTATCGAATGGGACGAAAAACTGATAGTGAATTGTAACGTTCAGGGCCACCTAATGACGATGGATCATTCAAATTGCGTCCCGATTCAATACATCGTCCCCAGCCGACTTGTCTCCATGGGTCTATTGCTGCCTCGGGCACCTTATGGCCGTTCTGCTATGAGTCTAGATTATCGAATGGGACGAATAACTGATAGTGATTTGTAACGTTCAGGGCCACCTAATGATGATGGATCACTCAAATTGCGTCCTGATTCAATACATCGTCCTCCAGCAGACTTGTCTCCATGGGTCGATTGCTGCCTCGGGCACCTTATCGCAGGCCTGCTGTGACTCAAAGATTTTCGAATCGGACGAAAAACTGATAGTGAATTGTAACGTTCAGGGCCTCCTAATGACGATGGAACACTCAAATTGCGTCCCGATTCAATACATCGTCCTCCAGCAGACTTGTCTCCATGCGTCTGTTGCTGCCTTGGGCCGTTCTGCTGAGAGTCAAAGATTTTCGAATCGGACGAAAAACTGATAGTGATTTGTAACGTTCAGGGCCACCTAATGACGATGGATCACTCAAATTGCGTCCCGATTCAATACATCGTCCTCCAGCCGACTTGACTCCATGGGTCTATTGCTGCCTCGGGCACCTTATGGCCGTTCTGCTGTGAGTCTAGATTATCGAATGGGACAATAAACTGATAGTGAATTGTAACGTTCAGGGCCTCCTAATGAGATGGATCACTCAAATTGCGTCCCGATTCAATACATCGTCCTCCAGCAGACTTGTCTCCATGGGTCTATTGCTGCCTCGGGGACCTTATGGCCGTTCTGCTGTGAGTCTAGATTATCGAATGGGACGAAAAACTGATAGTGAATTGTAACGTTCAGGGCCACCTAATGACGATGGATCTCTCAAATTGCGTCCCGATTCAATACATCGTCCTCCAGCAGACTTGACTCCATGGGTCTATTGCTGCCTCGGGCACCTTATGGCCGTTCTGCTGTGAGTCTAGATTATCGAATGGGACGAAAAACTGATAGTGAATTGTAACGTTTAGGGCCTCCTAATGACGATGGATCACTCAAATTGCGTCCCGAATCAATACATCGTCCTCCAGCCGACTTGACTCCATGGGTCTATTGCTGCCTCGGGCACCTTATGGCCGTTCTGCTGTGAGTCTAGATTATCGAATGGGACGAAAAACTGATAGTGAATTGTAACGTTCAGGGCCTCCTAATGACGATGGATCACTCAAATTGCGTCCCGATTCAATACATCGTCTTCCAGCAGACTTGTCTCCATGGGTCGATTGCTGCCTCGGGCACCTAATGGCCGTTCTGCTGTGAGTCAAAGATTTTCGAATCGGACGAAAAACTGATAGTGAATTGTAACATTCAGGGCCACCTAATGACGATGGATCACTCAAATTGCGTCCCGATTCAATACATCATCCTCCAGCCGACTTGACTCCATGGGTCTATTGCTGCCTCGGGCACCTTATGGCCGTTCTGCTGTGAGTCTAGATTATCGAATGGGACAAAAAACTGATAGTGAATTGTAACGTTCAGGGCCTCCTAATGACGATGGATCACTCAAATTGCGTCCCGATTCAATACATCGTCCTCCAGCAGACTTGTCTCCATGGTTCTATTGCTGCCTCGGTCACCTTATGGCCGTTCTGCTGTGAGTCTAGATTATCGAATGGGACGAAAAACTGATAGTGAATTGTAACGTTCAGGGCTACCTAATGACGATGGATCACTCAAATTGCGTCCCGATTCAATACATCGTCCTCCAGCAGACTTGTCTCCATGGGTCTATTGCTGCCTCGGGCACCTTATGGCAGGCCTGCTGTGACTCAAAGATTTTCGAATCGGACGAAAAACTGATAGTGAATTGTAACGTTCAGGGCCTCCTAATGACGATGGAACACTCAAATTGCGTCCCGATTCAATACATCGTCCTCCAGCCGACTTGACTCCACGGGTCGATTGCTGCCTCGGGCACCTTATGGCCGTTCTGCTGTGAGTCTAGATTATCGAATGGGACAAAAAACTGATAGTGAATTGTAACGTTCAGGGCCTCCTAATGACGATGGATCACTCAAATTGCGTCCCGATTCAATACATCGTCCTCCAGCAGACTTGTCTCCATGGTTCTATTGCTGCCTCGGTCACCTTATGGCCGTTCTGCTGTGAGTCTAGATTATCGAATGGGACGAAAAACTGATAGTGAATTGTAACGTTCAGGGCCACCTAATGACGATGGATCTCTCAAATTGCGTCCCGATTCAATACATCGTCCTCCAGCCGACTTCACTCCATGAGTCTATTGCTGCCTCGGGCACCTTATGGCCGTTCTGCTGTGAGTCTAGATTATCGAATGGGACGAAAAACTGATAGTGAATTGTAACGTTCAGGGCTACCTAATGACGATGGATCACTCAAATTGCGTCCCGATTCAATACATCGTCCTCCAGCAGACTTGTCTCCATGGGCCGATTGCTGCCTCGGGCACCTAATGGCCGTTCTAATGTGAGTCAAAGATTATCGATCGGACGAAAAACTGATAGTGATTTGTAACATTCAGGGCCACCTAATGACGATGGACCACGCAAATTGCGTCCCGATTCAATACATCGTCCTCCAGCCGAGTTTACTCCATGGGTCTATTGCTGCCTCGGGCACCTTATGGCCGTTCTGCTGTGAATCTAGATTATCGAATGGGACGAAAAACTGATAGTGAATTGTAACGTTCAGGGCCACCTAATGACGATGGATCATTCAAATTGCGTCCCGATTCAATACATCGTTCCCAGCCGACTTGTCTCCATGGGTCTATTGCTGCCTCGGGCACCTTATGGCCGTTCTGCTATGAGTCTAGATTATCGAATGGGACGAATAACTGATAGTGATTTGTAACGTTCAGGGCCACCTAATGACGATGGATCACTCAAATTGCGTCCTGATTCAATACATCGTCCTCCAGCAGACTTGTCTCCATGGGTCGATTGCTGCCTCGGGCACCTTATGGCCGTTCTGCTGTGAGTCTAGATTATAGAATGGGATGAAAAACTAATAGTGAATTGTAACGTTCAGGGCCACCTAATGACGATGGATAACTCAAATTGCGTCCCGATTCAATACATCGTCCTCCAGCAGACTTGTCTCCATGGGTCTATTGCTGCCTCGGGCACCTTATCGCAGGCCTGCTGTGACTCAAAGATTTTCGAATCGGACGAAAAACTGATAGTGAATTGTAACGTTCAGGGCCTCCTAATGACGATGGAACACTCAAATTGCGTCCCGATTCAATACATCGTCCTCCAGCAGACTTGTCTCCATGCGTCTGTTGCTGCCTTGGGCCGTTCTGCTGAGAGTCAAAGATTTTCGAATCGGACGAAAAACTGATAGTGATTTGTAACGTTCAGGGCCACCTAATGACGATGGATCACTCAAATTGCGTCCCGATTCAATACATCGTCCTCCAGCCGACTTGACTCCATGGGTCTATTGCTGCCTCGGGCACCTTATGGCCGTTCTGCTGTGAGTCTAGATTATCGAATGGGACAATAAACTGATAGTGAATTGTAACGTTCAGGGCCTCCTAATGAGATGGATCACTCAAATTGCGTCCCGATTCAATACATCGTCCTCCAGCAGACTTGTCTCCATGGGTCTATTGCTGCCTCGGGGACCTTATGGCCGTTCTGCTGTGAGTCTAGATTATCGAATGGGACGAAAAACTGATAGTGAATTGTAACGTTCAGGGCCACCTAATGACGATGGATCTCTCAAATTGCGTCCCGATTCAATACATCGTCCTCCAGCAGACTTGACTCCATGGGTCTATTGCTGCCTCGGGCACCTTATGGCCGTTCTGCTGTGAGTCTAGATTATCGAATGGGACGAAAAACTGATAGTGAATTGTAACGTTTAGGGCCTCCTAATGACGATGGATCACTCAAATTGCGTCCCGAATCAATACATCGTCCTCCAGCCGACTTGACTCCATGGGTCTATTGCTGCCTCGGGCACCTTATGGCCGTTCTGCTGTGAGTCTAGATTATCGAATGGGACGAAAAACTGATAGTGAATTGTAACGTTCAGGGCCTCCTAATGACGATGGATCACTCAAATTGCGTCCCGATTCAATACATCGTCTTCCAGCAGACTTGTCTCCATGGGTCGATTGCTGCTTCGGGCACCTAATGGCCGTTCTGCTGTGAGTCAAAGATTTTCGAATCGGACGAAAAACTGATAGTGAATTGTAACATTCAGGGCCACCTAATGACGATGGATCACTCAAATTGCGTCCCGATTCAATACATCGTCCTCCAGCCGACTTGACTCCATGGGTCTATTGCTGCCTCGGGCACCTTATGGCCGTTCTGCTGTGAGTCTAGATTATCGAATGGGACAAAAAACTGATTGTGAATTGTAACGTTCAGGGCCTCCTAATGACGATGGATCACTCAAATTGCGTCCCGATTCAATACATCGTCCTCCAGCAGACTTGTCTCCATGGGTCTATTGCTGCCTCGGGCACCTTATCGCAGGCCTGCTGTGACTCAAAGATTTTCGAATCGGACGAAAAACTGATAGTGAATTGTAACGTTCAGGGCCTCCTAATGACGATGGAACACTCAAACTGCGTCCCGATTCAATACATCGTCCTCCAGCAGACTTGTCTCCATGCGTCTGTTGCTGCCTTGGGCCGTTCTGCTGAGAGTCAAAGATTTTCGAATCGGACGAAAAACTGATAGTGATTTGTAACGTTCAGGGCCACCTAATGACGATGGATCACTCAAATTGCGTCCCGATTCAATACATCGTCCTCCAGCCGACTTGACTCCATGGGTCTATTGCTGCCTCGGGCACCTTATGGCCGTTCTGCTGTGAGTCTAGATTATCGAATGGGACAATAAACTGATAGTGAATTGTAACGTTCAGGGCCTCCTAATGAGATGGATCACTCAAATTGCGTCCCGATTCAATACATCGTCCTCCAGCAGACTTGTCTCCATGGGTCTATTGCTGCCTCGGGGACCTTATGGCCGTTCTGCTGTGAGTCTAGATTATCGAATGGGACGAAAAACTGATAGTGAATTGTAACGTTCAGGGCCACCTAATGACGATGGATCTCTCAAATTGCGTCCCGATTCAATACATCGTCCTCCAGCAGACTTGACTCCATGGGTCTATTGCTGCCTCGGGCACCATATGGCCGTTCTGCTGTGAGTCTAGATTATCGAATGGGACGAAAAACTGATAGTGAATTGTAACGTTTAGGGCCTCCTAATGACGATGGATCACTCAAATTGCGTCCCGAATCAATACATCGTCCTCCAGCCGACTTGACTCCATGGGTCTATTGCTGCCTCGGGCACCTTATGGCCGTTCTGCTGTGAGTCTAGATTATCGAATGGGACGAAAAACTGATAGTGAATTGTAACGTTCAGGGCCTCCTAATGACGATGGATCACTCAAATTGCGTCCCGATTCAATACATCGTCTTCCAGCAGACTTGTCTCCATGGGTCGATTGCTGCTTCGGGCACCTAATGGCCGTTCTGCTGTGAGTCAAAGATTTTCGAATCGGACGAAAAACTGATAGTGAATTGTAACATTCAGGGCCACCTAATGACGATGGATCACTCAAATTGCGTCCCGATTCAATACATCGTCCTCCAGCCGACTTGACTCCATGGGTCTATTGCTGCCTCGGGCACCTTATGGCCGTTCTGCTGTGAGTCTAGATTATCGAATGGGACAAAAAACTGATTGTGAATTGTAACGTTCAGGGCCTCCTAATGACGATGGATCACTCAAATTGCGTCCCGATTCAATACATCGTCCTCCAGCAGACTTGTCTCCATGGTTCTATTGCTGCCTCGGTCACCTTATGGCCGTTCTGCTGTGAGTCTAGATTATCGAATGGGACGAAAAACTGATAGTGAATTGTAACGTTCAGGGCTACCTAATGACGATGGATCACTCAAATTGCGTCCCGATTCAATACATCGTCCTCCAGCAGACTTGTCTCCATGGGTCTATTGCTGCCTCGGGCACCTTATGGCAGGCCTGCTGTGACTCAAAGATTTTCGAATCGGACGAAAAACTGATAGTGAATTGTAACGTTCAGGGCCTCCTAATGACGATGGAACACTCAAATTGCGTCCCGATTCAATACATCGTCCTCCAGCCGACTTGACTCCACGGGTCGATTGCTGCCTCGGGCACCTTATGGCCGTTCTGCTGTGAGTCTAGATTATCGAATGGGACAAAAAACTGATAGTGAATTGTAACGTTCAGGGCCTCCTAATGACGATGGATCACTCAAATTGCGTCCCGATTCAATACATCGTCCTCCAGCAGACTTGTCTCCATGGTTCTATTGCTGCCTCGGTCACCTTATGGCCGTTCTGCTGTGAGTCTAGATTATCGAATGGGACGAAAAACTGATAGTGAATTGTAACGTTCAGGGCCACCTAATGACGATGGATCTCTCAAATTGCGTCCCGATTCAATACATCGTCCTCCAGCCGACTTCACTCCATGAGTCTATTGCTGCCTCGGGCACCTTATGGCCGTTCTGCTGTGAGTCTAGATTATCGAATGGGACGAAAAACTGATAGTGAATTGTAACGTTCAAGGCCTCCTAATGACGATGGATCACTCAAATTGCGTCCCGATTCAATACATCGTCCTCCAGCCGACTTGACTCCATGGGTCTATTGCTGCCTCGGACACCTTATGGCCTTTCTGCTGTGAGTCTAGATTATCGAATGGGACGAAAAACTGATAGTGAATTGAAACGTTCAGGGCCTCCTAATGACGATGGATCACTCAAATTGCGTCCCGATTCAATACATAGTCCTCCAGCAGACTTGTCTCCATGGGCCGATTGCTGCCTCGGGCACCTAATGGCCGTTCTAATGTGAGTCAAAGATTATCGATCGGACGAAAAACTGATAGTGATTTGTAACATTCAGGGCCACCTAATGACGATGGACCAAGCAAATTGCGTCCCGATTCAATACATCGTCCTCCAGCCAAGTTGACTCCATGGGTCTATTGCTGCCTCGGGCACCTTATGGCCGTTCTGTTGTGAATCTAGATTATCGAATGGGACGAAAAACTGATAGTGAATTGTAACGTTCAGGGCCACCTAATGACGATGGATCACTCATATTGCGTCCCGATTCAATACATCGTCCCCAGCCGACTTGTCTCCATGGGTCTATTGCTGCCTCGGGCACCTTATGGCCGTTCTGCTGTGAGTCTAGATAATCGAATGGGACGAAAAACTGATAGTGAATTGTAACGTTCAGGGCTACCTAATGACGATGGATCACTCAAATTGCGTCCTGATTCAATACATCGTCCTCCAGCAGACTTGCCTTCATGGGTCTATTGCTGCCTCGGGCACCTTATAACCGTTCTGCTGTGAGTCAAAGATTTTCGAATCTGACGAAAAACTGATAGTGAATTGTAACTTTCAAGGCCACCTAATGACGATGGATCACTCAAATTGCGTCCCGATTCAATACATCGTCCTCCTGCAGACTTGTCTCCATGGGTCGATTGCTGCCTCGTGCACCTTATGGCCATTCTGCTGTGAGTCAAAGATTTTCGAATCGGACGAAAAACTGATAGTGATTTGTAACATTCAGGGCCACCTAATGACGATGGACCACACAAATTGCGTCCCGATTCAGTACATCGTCCACTAGCCGACTTGACTCCATGCTACTATTGCTGCCTCGGGCACCTTATGGCCGTTCTGCTGTGAGTCTAGATTATCGAATGGGACGAAAAACTGATAGAGAATTGTAACGTTCAGGGCCTCCTAATGACGATGGAACACTCAAATTGCGTCCCGATTCAATACATCGTCCTCCAGCAGACTTGTCTCCTTGGGTCTATTGCTGCCTCGAGCACCTTATGGCCGTTCTGCTGTGAGTCAAAGATTTTCGAATCGGACGAAAAACTGATAGTGAATTGTAACGTTCAGGGCCACCTAATGACGATGGATCACTCAAATTGCGTCCCGATTCAATATATCGTCCTCCAGCAGACTTGTTTCCATGGGGCTATTGTTGCCTCGGGCACCTTATGGCCGTTCTGCTGTGAGTAAAAGATTATCGAATCGGACGAAAAACTGATAGTGAATTGTAACTTTCAGGGCAACCTAATGACGATGGATCACTCAAATTGCGTCCCGATTCAATACATCGTCCTCCAGCCGACTTGTCTCCATGGGTCTATTGCTGCCTCGGGCACCTTATGGCCGTTCTGCTGTGAGTCAAAGATTTTCGAATCGGACGAAAAACTGATAGTAAATTGGAACGTTCAGGGCCTCCTAATGACGATGGAACACTCAAATTGCGTCCCGATTCAATACATCGTCCTCCAGCGGACTTGTCTCCATTGGTCTATTGCTGCTTCGGGCACCAAATGGACGTTCTGCTGTGAGTCAAAGACTTTCGAATCGGACGAAAAACTGATAGTGAATTGTAACATTCAGGGCCACCTAATGACGATGGACCACGCAAATTGCGTCCCGATTCAATACATCGTCCTCCAGCCGAGTTGACTCCATGGGTCTATTGCTGCCTAGGGCACCTTATGGCCGTTCTGCTGTGAGTCTAGATTATCGAATGGGATGAAAAACTGATAGTGAATTGTAACGTTCAGGGACACCTAATGACGATGGATCACTCAAATTGCGTCCCGATTCAATACATCGTCCTCCAGCAGACTTGTCTCCATGGGTGTATTGCTGCCTCGGGCACCTTATGGCCGTTCTGCTGTGAGTCAAAGATTTTCGAATCGGACGAAAAACTGATAGTGAATTGTAACGTTCAGGGCCACCTCATGACGATGGATCACTCAAATTGCGTCCCGATTCAATACATTGTCCTCCAGCAGACTGTCTCCATGGGTCTATTGCAGCCTCGGGCACCTTATGGCCGTTCAGCTGTGACTCAAAGATTTTCGAATCGGACGAAAAACTGATAGTGAATTGTAACGTTCAGGGCCTCCTAATGACGATGGAACACTCAAATTGCGTCCCGAATCAATACATCGTCCTCCAGCCTACTTGTCTCCATGGGTCTATTGCTGCCTCGGGCACCTTATGGCCGTTCTGCTGTGAGTCAAAGATTTTCGAATCGGACGAAAAACTGATAGTGAATTGTAACTTTCAGGGCCACCTAATGACGATGGATCACTCAAATTGCGTCCCGATTAAATACATCGTCCTCCAGCCGACTTGTCTCCATGGGTCTATTGCTGCCTCGGGAACCTTATGGCCGTTCTGCTGTGAGTCAAAGATTTTCGAATCGGACGAAAAACTGATAGTGAATTGTAACGTTCAGGGCCTCCTAATGACGATGGAACACTCAAATTGCGTCCCGATTCAATACATCGTCCTCCAGCCGACTTGACTCCACGGGTCGATTGCTGCCTCGGGCACCTTATGGCCGTTCTGCTGTGAGTCTAGATTATCGAATGGGACAAAAAACTGATAGTGAATTGTAACGTTCAGGGCCTCCTAATGACGATGGATCACTCAAATTGCGTCCCGATTCAATACATCGTCCTCCAGCAGACTTGTCTCCATGGTTCTATTGCTGCCTCGGTCACCTTATGGCCGTTCTGCTGTGAGTCTAGATTATCGAATGGGACGAAAAACTGATAGTGAATTGTAACGTTCAGGGCCACCTAATGACGATGGATCTCTCAAATTGCGTCCCGATTCAATACATCGTCCTCCAGCCGACTTCACTCCATGAGTCTATTGCTGCCTCGGGCACCTTATGGCCGTTCTGCTGTGAGTCTAGATTATCGAATGGGACGAAAAACTGATAGTGAATTGTAACGTTCAAGGCCTCCTAATGACGATGGATCACTCAAATTGCGTCCCGATTCAATACATCGTCCTCCAGCCGACTTGACTCCATGGGTCTATTGCTGCCTCGGACACCTTATGGCCTTTCTGCTGTGAGTCTAGATTATCGAATGGGACGAAAAACTGATAGTGAATTGAAACGTTCAGGGCCTCCTAATGACGATGGATCACTCAAATTGCGTCCCGATTCAATACATAGTCCTCCAGCAGACTTGTCTCCATGGGCCGATTGCTGCCTCGGGCACCTAATGGCCGTTCTAATGTGAGTCAAAGATTATCGATCGGACGAAAAACTGATAGTGATTTGTAACATTCAGAGCCACCTAATGACGATGGACCAAGCAAATTGCGTCCCGATTCAATACATCGTCCTCCAGCCAAGTTGACTCCATGGGTCTATTGCTGCCTCGGGCACCTTATGGCCGTTCTGTTGTGAATCTAGATTATCGAATGGGACGAAAAACTGATAGTGAATTGTAACGTTCAGGGCCACCTAATGACGATGGATCACTCATATTGCGTCCCGATTCAATACATCGTCCCCAGCCGACTTGTCTCCATGGGTCTATTGCTGCCTCGGGCACCTTATGGCCGTTCTGCTGTGAGTCTAGATAATCGAATGGGACGAAAAACTGATAGTGAATTGTAACGTTCAGGGCTACCTAATGACGATGGATCACTCAAATTGCGTCCTGATTCAATACATCGTCCTCCAGCAGACTTGCCTTCATGGGTCTATTGCTGCCTCGGGCACCTTATAACCGTTCTGCTGTGAGTCAAAGATTTTCGAATCTGACGAAAAACTGATAGTGAATTGTAACTTTCAAGGCCACCTAATGACGATGGATCACTCAAATTGCGTCCCGATTCAATACATCGTCCTCCTGCAGACTTGTCTCCATGGGTCGATTGCTGCCTCGTGCACCTTATGGCCATTCTGCTGTGAGTCAAAGATTTTCGAATCGGACGAAAAACTGATAGTGATTTGTAACATTCAGGGCCACCTAATGACGATGGACCACACAAATTGCGTCCCGATTCAGTACATCGTCCACTAGCCGACTTGACTCCATGCTACTATTGCTGCCTCGGGCACCTTATGGCAGGCCTGCTGTGACTCAAAGATTTTCGAATCGGACGAAAAACTGATAGAGAATTGTAACGTTCAGGGCCTCCTAATGACGATGGAACACTCAAATTGCGTCCCGATTCAATACATCGTCCTCCAGCAGACTTGTCTCCTTGGGTCTATTGCTGCCTCGAGCACCTTATGGCCGTTCTGCTGTGAGTCAAAGATTTTCGAATCGGACGAAAAACTGATAGTGAATTGTAACGTTCAGGGCCACCTAATGACGATGGATCACTCAAATTGCGTCCCGATTCAATATATCGTCCTCCAGCAGACTTGTTTCCATGGGGCTATTGTTGCCTCGGGCACCTTATGGCCGTTCTGCTGTGAGTAAAAGATTATCGAATCGGACGAAAAACTGATAGTGAATTGTAACTTTCAGGGCAACCTAATGACGATGGATCACTCAAATTGCGTCCCGATTCAATACATCGTCCTCCAGCCGACTTGTCTCCATGGGTTTATTGCTGCCTCGGGCACCTTATGGCCGTTCTGCTGTGAGTCAAAGATTTTCGAATCGGACGAAAAACTGATAGTAAATTGGAACGTTCAGGGCCTCCTAATGACGATGGAACACTCAAATTGCGTCCCGATTCAATACATCGTCCTCCAGCGGACTTGTCTCCATTGGTCTATTGCTGCTTCGGGCACCAAATGGACGTTCTGCTGTGAGTCAAAGACTTTCGAATCGGACGAAAAACTGATAGTGAATTGTAACATTCAGGGCCACCTAATGACGATGGACCACGCAAATTGCGTCCCGATTCAATACATCGTCCTCCAGCCGAGTTGACTCCATGGGTCTATTGCTGCCTAGGGCACCTTATGGCCGTTCTGCTGTGAGTCTAGATTATCGAATGGGATGAAAAACTGATAGTGAATTGTAACGTTCAGGGACACCTAATGACGATGGATCACTCAAATTGCGTCCCGATTCAATACATCGTCCTCCAGCAGACTTGTCTCCATGGGTGTATTGCTGCCTCGGGCACCTTATGGCCGTTCTGCTGTGAGTCAAAGATTTTCGAATCGGACGAAAAACTGATAGTGAATTGTAACGTTCAGGGCCACCTCATGACGATGGATCACTCAAATTGCGTCCCGATTCAATACATTGTCCTCCAGCAGACTGTCTCCATGGGTCTATTGCAGCCTCGGGCACCTTATGGCCGTTCAGCTGTGACTCAAAGATTTTCGAATCGGACGAAAAACTGATAGTGAATTGTAACGTTCAGGGCCTCCTAATGACGATGGAACACTCAAATTGCGTCCCGAATCAATACATCGTCCTCCAGCCTACTTGTCTCCATGGGTCTATTGCTGCCTCGGGCACCTTATGGCCGTTCTGCTGTGAGTCAAAGATTTTCGAATCGGACGAAAAACTGATAGTGAATTGTAACTTTCAGGGCCACCTAATGACGATGGATCACTCAAATTGCGTCCCGATTAAATACATCGTCCTCCAGCCGACTTGTCTCCATGGGTCTATTGCTGCCTCGGGAACCTTATGGCCGTTCTGCTGTGAGTCAAAGATTTTCGAATCGGACGAAAAACTGATAGTGAATTGTAACTTTCAGGGCCACCTAATGACGATGGACTACGCAAATTGCGTCCCGATTCAATACATCGTCCTCCAGCCGAGTTGACTCCATGGGTCTATTGCTGCCTCGGGCACCTTATGGCTGTTCTGCTGTGAATCTAGATTATCGAATGGGACGAAAAACTGATAGTGAATTGAAACGTTCAGGGCCACCTAATGACGATGGATCACTCAAATTGCGTCCTGATTCAATACATCGTCCCCAGCCGACTTGTCTCCATGGGTCTATTGCTGCCTCGGGCACCTTATGGCCGTTCTGCTGTGAGTCTAGATTATCGAATGGGATGAAAAACTGATAGTTAATTGTAACGTTCAGGGCCTCCTATTGACGATGGATCACTCAAATTGCGTCCCGATTCAATACATCGTCCTCCAGCAGACTTGTCTCCATGGGTCTATTGCTGCCTCGAGCACCTTATGGCAGGCCTGCTCTGACTCAAAGATTTTCGAATCGGACGAAAAACTGATAGTGAATTGAAACGTTCAGGGCCTCCTAATGACAATGGAACACTCAAATTGCGTCCCGATTCAATACATCGTCCTCCAGCAGACTTGTCTCCATGGGTCGATTGCTGCCTCGGGCACCTAATGGCCGTTCTGCTGTGAGTCAAAGATTTTCGAGTCGGACGAAAAACTGATAGTGAATTGTAACATTCAGGGCCACCTAATGACGATGTAACACGCAAATTGCGTCCCGACTCAATACATCGTCCTCCAGCCGAGTTGACTCCATGGGTCTATTGCTGCCTCGGGCACCTTATGGCCGTTCTGCTGTGAATCTAGATTATCGAATGGGACGAAAACTGATAGTGAATTGTAACGTTCAGGGCCACCTAATAACGATGGATCACTCAAATTGCGTCCCGATTCAATATATCGTCCTCCAGCCGACTTGTCTCCATGGGTCTATTGCTGCCTCGGGAACCTTATGGCCGTTCTGCTGTGAGTCTACATTTTCGAATGGGACGAAAAACTGATAGTGAATTGTAACTTTCAGGGCCACCTAATGACGATGGATCACTCAAATTGCGTCCCGATTCAATACGTCGTCCTCCAGCAGACTTGTCTCCATGGGTCGATTGCTGCCTCGGGCACCTATTGGCCGTTCTGCTGTGAGTCAAAGATTTTCGAATCGGACGAAAAACCTGATAGTGATTTGTAACATTCAGGGCCACCTAATGACGATGGACCACACAAATTGCGTCCCGATTCAGTACATCGTCCACTAGCCGACTTGACTCCATGGGACTATTGCTGCCTCGGGCACCTTATGGCCGTTCTGCTGTGAGTCTAGATTATCGAATGGGATGAAAAACTGATAGTGAATTGTAACGTTCAGGGCCACCTAATGACGATGGATCACTCAAATTGCGTCCCGATTCAATACATCGTCCTCCAGCAGACTTGTCTCCATGGTTCTATTGCTGCCTCGGGCACCTTATGGCAGTCCTGCTGTGACTCAAAGATTTTCGAATCGGACGAAAAACTGATAGTGAATTGTAACGTTCAGGGCCTCCTAATGACGATGGAACACTCAAATTGCGTCCCGATTCAATACATCGTCCTCCAGCAGACTTGTCTCCATGGGTCTATTGCTGCCTCGGGCACCTTATGGCCGTTCTGCTGTGAGTCAAAGATTTTCGAATCGGACGAAAAACTGATAGTGAATTGTAACATTCAGGGCCACCTAATGACGATGGACCACACAAATTGCGTCCCGATTCAGTACATCGTCCACTAGCCGACTTGACTCCATGCTACTATTGCTGCCTCGGGCACCTTATGGCCGTTCTGCTGTGAGTCTAGATTATAGAATGGGATGAAAAACTGATAGTGAATTGTAACGTTCAGGGGCACCTAATGACGATGGATCACTCAAATTGCGTCCCGATTCAATACATCGTCCTCCAGCAGACTTGTCACCATGGGTCTATTGCTGCCCCGGGCACCTTATGGCAGGCCTGCTGTGACTCAAAGATTTTCGAATTCGACGAAAAACTGATAGAGAATTGTAACGTTCAGGGCCTCCTAATGACGATGGAACACTCAAATTGCGTCCCGATTCAATACATCGTCCTCCAGCAGACTTGTCTCCTTGGGTCTATGGCTGCCTCGAGCACCTTATGGCCGTTCTGCTGTGAGTCAAAGATTTTCGAATCGGACGAAAAACTGATAGTGAATTGTAACGTTCAGGGCCACCTAATGACGATGGATCACTCAAATTGCGTCCCGATTCAATATATCGTCCTCCAGCAGACTTGTTTCCATGGGGCTATTGTTGCCTCGGGCACCTTATGGCCGTTCTGCTGTGAGTAAAAGATTATCGAATCGGACGAAAAACTGATAGTGAATTGTAACTTTCAGGGCAACCTAATGACGATGGATCACTCAAATTGCGTCCCGATTCAATACATCGTCCTCCAGCCGACTTGTCTCCATGGGTCTATTGCTGCCTCGGGCATCTTATGGCCGTTCTGCTGTGAGTCAAAGATTTTCGAATCGGACGAAAAACTGATAGTAAATTGGAACGTTCAGGGCCTCCTAATGACGATGGAACACTCAAATTGCGTCCCGATTCAATACATCGTCCTCCAGCGGACTTGTCTCCATTGGTCTATTGCTGCTTCGGGCACCAAATGGACGTTCTGCTGTGAGTCAAAGACTTTCGAATCGGACGAAAAACTGATAGTGAATTGTAACATTCAGGGCCACCTAATGACGATGGACCACGCAAATTGCGTCCCGATTCAATACATCGTCCTCCAGCCGAGTTGACTCCATGGGTCTATTGCTGCCTAGGGCACCTTATGGCCGTTCTGCTGTGAGTCTAGATTATCGAATGGGATGAAAAACTGATAGTGAATTGTAACGTTCAGGGACACCTAATGACGATGGATCACTCAAATTGCGTCCCGATTCAATACATCGTCCTCCAGCAGACTTGTCTCCATGGGTGTATTGCTGCCTCGGGCACCTTATGGCCGTTCTGCTGTGAGTCAAAGATTTTCGAATCGGACGAAAAACTGATAGTGAATTGTAACGTTCAGGGCCACCTAATGACGATGGATCACTCAAATTGCGTCCCGATTCAATACATTGTCCTCCAGCAGACTGTCTCCATGGGTCTATTGCAGCCTCGGGCACCTTATGGCCGTTCAGCTGTGACTCAAAGATTTTCGAATCGGACGAAAAACTGATAGTGAATTGTAACGTTCAGGGCCTCCTAATGACGATGGAACACTCAAATTGCGTCCCGAATCAATACATCGTCCTCCAGCCTACTTGTCTCCATGGGTCTATTGCTGCCTCGGGCACCTTATGGCCGTTCTGCTGTGAGTCAAAGATTTTCGAATCGGACGAAAAACTGATAGTGAATTGTAACTTTCAGGGCCACCTAATGACGATGGATCACTCAAATTGCGTCCCGATTAAATACATCGTCCTCCAGCCGACTTGTCTCCATGGGTCTATTGCTGCCTCGGGCACCTTATGGCCGTTCTGCTGTGAGTCCAAGATTTTCGAATCGGACGAAAAACTGATAGTGAATTGTAACGTTCAGGGCCTCCTAATGACGATGGATCACTCAAATTGCGTCCCGATTCAATACATCGTCCTCCAGCCGACTTGACTCCATGGGTCTATAGCTGCCTCGGGCACCTTATGGCCGTTCTGCTGTGAGTCTAGATTATCGAATGGGACGAAAAACTGATAGTGAATTGTAACGTTCAGGGCCTCCTAATGACGATGGATCACTCAAATTGCGTCCCGATTCAATACATTGTCCTCCAGCAGACTTGTCTCCATGGGTCGAGTGCTGCCTCGGGCACCTAATGGCCGTTCTGCTGTGAGTCAAAGATTTTCGAATCGGACGAAAAACTGATAGTGAATTGCAACATTTAGGGCCACCTAATGACGATGGACCACGCAAATTGCGTCCCGATTCAATACATCGTCCTCCAGCCGAGTTGACTCCATGGGTCTATTGCTGCCTCGGGCACCTTATGGCTGTTCTGCTGTGAATCTAGATTATCGAATGGGACGAAAAACTGATAGTGAATTGAAACGTTCAGGGCCACCTAATGACGATGGATCACTCAAATTGCGTCCCGATTCAATACATCGTCCCCAGCCGACTTGACTCCATGGGTCTAAGCTGCCTCGGGCACCTTATGGCCGTTCTGCTGTGAGTCTAGATTATCGAATGGGATGAAAAACTGATAGTTAATTGTAACGTTCAGGGCCTCCTAATGACGATGGATCACTCAAATTGCGTCCCGATTCAATACATCGTCCTCCAGCAGACTTGTCTCCATGGGTCTATTGCTGCCTCGGGCACCTTATGGCAGGCCTGCTCTGACTCAAAGATTTTCGAATCGGACGAAAAACTGATAGTGAATTGAAACGTTCAGGGCCTCCTAATGACGATGGAACACTCAAATTGCGTCCCGATTCAATACATCGTCCTCCAGCAGACTTGTCTCCATGGGTCGATTGCTGCCTCGGGCACCTAATGGCCGTTCTGCTGTGAGTCAAAGATTTTCGAATCGGACGAAAAACTGATAGTGAATTGTAACATTCAGGGCCACCTAATGACGATGGAACACGCAAATTGCGTCCCGACTCAATACATCGTCCTCCAGCCGAGTTGACTCCATGGGTCTATTGCTGCCTCGGGCACCTTATGGCCGTTCTGCTGTGAATCTAGATTATCGAATGGGACGAAAACTGATAGTGAATTGTAACGTTCAGGGCCACCTAATAACGATGGATCACTCAAATTGCGTCCCGATTCAATATATCGTCCTCCAGCCGACTTGTCTCCATGGGTCTATTGCTGCCTCGGGAACCTTATGGCCGTTCTGCTGTGAGTCTACATTTTCGAATGGGACGAAAAACTGATAGTGAATTGTAACTTTCAGGGCCACCTAATGACGATGGATCACTCAAATTGCGTCCCGATTCAATACGTCGTCCTCCAGCAGACTTGTCTCCATGGGTCGATTGCTGCCTCGGGCACCTTTTGGCCGTTCTGCTGTGAGTCAAAGATTTTCGAATCGGACGAAAAACCAGATAGTGATTTGTAACATTCAGGGCCACCTAATGACGATGGACCACACAAATTGCGTCCCGATTCAGTACATCGTCCACTACCCGACTTGACTCCATGGGACTATTGCTGCCTCGGGCACCTTATGGCCGTTCTGCTGTGAGTCTAGATTATCGAATGGGATGAAAATCTGATAGTGAATTGTAACGTTCAGGGCCACCTAATGACGATGGATCACTCAAATTGCGTCCCGATTCAATACATCGTCCTCCAGCAGACTTGTCTCCATGGTTCTATTGCTGCCTCGGGCACCTTATGGCAGTCCTGCTGTGACTCAAAGATTTTCGAATCGGACGAAAAACTGATAGTGAATTGTAACGTTCAGGGCCTCCTAATGACGATGGAACACTCAAATTGCGTCCCGATTCAATACATCGTCCTCCAGCAGACTTGTCTCCATGGGTCTATTGCTGCCTCGGGCACCTTATGGCCGTTCTGCTGTGAGTCATAGATTTTCGAATCGGACGAAAAACTGATAGTGAATTGTAACATTCAGGGCCACCTAATGACGATGGACCACACAAATTGCGTCCCGATTCAGTACATCGTCCTCCAGCCGACCTGACTCCATGGGTCTATTGCTGCCTCGGGCACCTTATGGCCGTTCTGCTGTGAGTCTAGATTATCGAATGGGACGAAAAACTGATATTGAATTGTAACGTTCAGGGCCACCTAATGACGATGGATCACTCAAATTGCGTCCCGATTCAATACATCGTCCACCAGCCAACTTGTCTCCATGGGTCTATTGCTGCCTCGGGCTCCTTATGGCCGTTCTGCTGTGAGTCAAAGATTTTCGAATCGGACGAAAAACTGATAGTGAATTGTAACGTTCAGGGCCTCCTAATGACGATGGAACACTCAAATTGCGTCCCGATTCAATACATCGTCCTCCAGCAGACTTGTCTCCATGCGTCTATTGCTGCCTCGGGCACCTAATGGCGGTTCTGCTGTGAGTCAAAGATTTTCGAATCGGACAAAAAACTGATAGTGATTTGTAACGTTCAGGGCCACCTAATGACGATGGATCATTCAAATTGCGTCCCGATTCAATACATCGTCCTGAGGCGACATGTCTCCATGGGTCTATTGCTGCCTTGGCACCTTATGGCCGTTCTGCTGTGAGTCAAAGATTTTCGAATCGGAAGAAAAACTGATAGTGAATTGTAACGTTCAGGGCCACCTAATGACGATGGATCACTCAAATTGTGTCCCGATTCAATACATCGTCCTCCAGCCGACAGGTCTCCATGGGTCTATTGCTGCCTTGGCACCTTATGGCCGTTCCGCTGTGAGTCAAAGATTTTCGAATCGGACGAAAAACTGATAGTGAATTGTAACGATCAGGGCCTCCTAATGACGATGGAACACTCAAATTGCGTCCCGATTCAATACATCGTCCTCCAGCCGACTTGTCTCCATGGGTCTATTGCTGCCTCGGGCACCTTATGGCCGTTCTGCTGTGGGTCAAAGATTTTCGAATCGGACGAAAAACTGATAGTGAATCGTAACTTTCAGGGCCACCTAATGACGATGGATCACTCAAATTGCGTCCCGATTAAATACATCGTCCTCCAGCCGACTTGTCTCCATGGGTCTATTGCTGCCCTGGGCACCTTATGGCCGTTCTGCTGTGAGTCAAAGATTTTCGAATCGGACGAAAAACTGATAGTAAATTGTAACGTTCAGGCCACCTAATGACGATGGATCACTCAAATTGCGTCCCGATTCAATACATCGTCCTCCAGCCGACTTGACACCATGGGTCTATTGCTGCCTCGGGCACCTTATGGCCGTTCTGCTGTGAGTCTAGTTTATCGAATGGGACAAAAAACTGATAGTGAATTGTAACGTTCAGGGCCACCTAATGACGATGGATCTCTCAAATTGCGTCCCGATTCAATACATCATCCTCCAGCAGACTTGTCTCCATTGGTCTATTGCTGCCTCGGGCACCTTATGGCCGTTCTGCTGTGAGTCTAGTTTATCGAATGGGACGAAAAAGTGATAGTGAATTGTAACGTTCAGGGCCACCTAATGACGATGGATCACTCACATTGCGTCCCGATTCAATTTATCGTCCTCCAGCCGACTTGACTCCATGGGTCTATTGCTGCATCGGGCACCTTAAGGCCGTTCTGCTGTGAGTCTAGATTATCGAATGGCACGAAAAACTGATAGTGAATTGTAACGTTCAGGGCCTCCTAATGACGATGGAACACTCAAATTGCGTCCCGATTCAATACATCGTCCTCCAGCAGAATTGTCTCCATGCGTCTATTGGTGCCTCGGGCACCTTATGGCCGTTCTGCTGTGAGTCAAAGATTTTCGAATCGGACGAAAAACTGATAGTGAATTGTAACGTTCAGGGCTACCTAATGACGATGGATCACTCAAATTGCGTCCCGATTCAATACATCGTCCTCCAGCCGACTTGACTCCATGGGTCTATTGCTGCCTCGGGCACCTTATGGCCGTTCTGCTGTGAGTCAAAGATTTTCGAATCGGACGAAAAACTGATAGTGAATTGTAACATTCAGGGCCACCTAATGACGATGGACCACACAAATTGCGTCCCGATTCAGTACATCGTCCTCCAGCCGACCTGACTCCATGGGTCTATTGCTGCCTCAGGCACCTTATGGCCGTTCTGCTGTGAGTCTAGATTATCGAATGGGACGAAAAACTGATAGTGAAATGTAACGTTCAGGGCCACCTAATGACGATGGAAAACTCAAATTGCGTCCCGATTCAATATATCGTCCTCCAGCAGACTTGTTTCCATGGGTCTATTGTTGCCTCGGGCACCTTATAGCCGTTCTGCTGTGAGTCAAAGATTTTCGAATCGGACGAAAAACTGATAGTGAATTGTAACTTTCAGGGCAACCTAATGACGATGGATCACTCAAATTGCGTCCCGATTCAATACATCGTCCTCCAGCCGACTTGTCTCCATGGGTCTATTGCTGCCTCGGGCACCTTATGGCCGTTCTGCTGTGAGTCTAGATTATCGAATGGGACGAAAAACTGATAGTGAATTGTAACGTTCAGGGCCTCCTAATGACGATGGATCACTCAAATTGCGTCCCGATTCAATACATCGTCCTCCAGCAGACTTGTCTCCATGGGTCGAGTGCTGCCTCGGGCACCTAATGGCCGTTCTGCTGTGAGTCAAAGATTTTCGAATCGGACGAAAAACTGATAGTGAATTGCAACATTTAGGGCCACCTAATGACGATGGACCACGCAAATTGCGTCCCGATTCAATACATCGTCCTCCAGCCGAGTTGACTCCATGGGTCTATTGCTGCCTCGGGCACCTTATGGCTGTTCTGCTGTGAATCTAGATTATCGAATGGGACGAAAAACTGATAGTGAATTGAAACGTTCAGGGCCACCTAATGACGATGGATCACTCAAATTGCGTCCCGATTCAATACATCGTCCCCAGCCGACTTGACTCCATGGGTCTATTGCTGCCTCGGGCACCTTATGGCCGTTCTGCTGTGAGTCTAGATTATCGAATGGGATGAAAAACTGATAGTTAATTGTAACGTTCAGGGCCTCCTAATGACGATGGATCACTCAAATTGCGTCCCGATTCAATACATCGTCCTCCAGCAGACTTGTCTCCATGGGTCTATTGCTGCCTCGGGCACCTTATGGCAGGCCTGCTCTGACTCAAAGATTTTCGAATCGGACGAAAAACTGATAGTGAATTGAAACGTTCAGGGCCTCCTAATGACGATGGAACACTCAAATTGCGTCCCGATTCAATACATCGTCCTCCAGCAGACTTGTCTCCATGGGTCGATTGCTGCCTCGGGCACCTAATGGCCGTTCTGCTGTGAGTCAAAGATTTTCGAATCGGACGAAAAACTGATAGTGAATTGTAACATTCAGGGCCACCTAATGACGATGGAACACGCAAATTGCGTCCCGACTCAATACATCGTCCTCCAGCCGAGTTGACTCCATGGGTCTATTGCTGCCTCGGGCACCTTATGGCCGTTCTGCTGTGAATCTAGATTATCGAATGGGACGAAAACTGATAGTGAATTGTAACGTTCAGGGCCACCTAATAACGATGGATCACTCAAATTGCGTCCCGATTCAATATATCGTCCTCCAGCCGACTTGTCTCCATGGGTCTATTGCTGCCTCGGGAACCTTATGGCCGTTCTGCTGTGAGTCTACATTTTCGAATGGGACGAAAAACTGAGAGTGAATTGTAACGTTCAGTGCCTCCTATTGAGGATGGATCACTCAAATTGCGTCCCGATTCAATACATCGTCCTCCAGCAGACTTGACTCCATGGGTCTATTGCTGCCTCGGGGACCTTTTGGCCGTTCTGCTGTGAGTCAAAGATTTTCGAATCGGACGAAAAACCAGATAGTGATTTGTAACATTCAGGGCCACCTAATGACGATGGACCACACAAATTGCGTCCCGATTCAGTACATCGTCCACTAGCCGACTTGACTCCATGGGACTATTGCTGCCTCGGGCACCTTATGGCCGTTCTGCTGTGAGTCTAGATTATCGAATGGGATGAAAAACTGATAGTGAATTGTAACGTTCAGGGCCACCTAATGACGATGGATCACTCAAATTGCGTCCCGATTCAATACATCGTCCTCCAGCAGACTTGTATCCATGGTTCTATTGCTGCCTCGGGCACCTTATGGCAGTCCTGCTGTGACTCAAAGATTTTCGAATCGGACGAAAAACTGATAGTGAATTGTAACGTTCAGGGCCTCCTAATGACGATGGAACACTCAAATTGCGTCCCGATTCAATACATCGTCCTCCAGCAGACTTGTCTCCATGGGTCTATTGCTGCCTCGGGCACCTTATGGCCGTTCTGCTGTGAGTCAAAGATTTTCGAATCGGACGAAAAACTGATAGTGAATTGTAACATTCAGGGCCACCTAATGACGATGGACCACACAAATTGCGTCCCGATTCAGTACATCGTCCTCCAGCCGACCTGACTCCATGGGTCTATTGCTGCCTCGGGCACCTTATGGCCGTTCTGCTGTGAGTCTAGATTATCGAATGGGACGAAAAACTGATATTGAATTGTAACGTTCAGGGCCACCTAATGACGATGGATCACTCAAATTGCGTCCCGATTCAATACATCGTCCACCAGGTAACTTGTCTCCATGGGTCTATTGCTGCCTCGGGCACCTTATGGCCGTTCTGCTGTGAGTCAAAGATTTTCGAATCGGACGAAAAACTGATAGTGAATTGTAACGTTCAGGGCCTCCTAATGACGATGGAACACTCAAATTGCGTCCCGATTCAATACATCGTCCTCCAGCAGACTTGTCTCCATGCGTCTATTGCTGCCTCGGGCACCTAATGGCGGTTCTGCTGTGAGTCAAAGATTTTCGAATCGGACAAAAAACTGATAGTGATTTGTAACGTTCAGGGCCACCTAATGACGATGGATCACTCAAATTGCGTCCCGATTCAATACGTCGTCCTCCAGCAGACTTGTCTCCATGGGTCGATTGCTGCCTCGGGCACCTTTTGGCCGTTCTGCTGTGAGTCAAAGATTTTCGAATCGGACGAAAAACCTGATAGTGATTTGTAACATTCAGGGCCACCTAATGACGATGGACCACACAAATTGCGTCCCGATTCAGTACATCGTCCACTAGCCGACTTGACTCCATGGGACTATTGCTGCCTCGGGCACCTTATGGCCGTTCTACTGTGAGTCTAGATTATCGAATGGGATGAAAAACTGATAGTGAATTGTAACGTTCAGGGCCACCTAATGACGATGGATCACTCAAATTGCGTCCCGATTCAATACATCGTCCTCCAGCAGACTTGTCTCCATGGTTCTATTGCTGCCTCGGGCACCTTATGGCAGTCCTGCTGTGACTCAAAGATTTTCGAATCGGACGAAAAACTGATAGTGAATTGTAACGTTCAGGGCCTCCTAATGACGATGGAACACTCAAATTGCGTCCCGATTCAATACATCGTCCTCCAGCAGACTTGTCTCCATGGGTCTATTGCTGCCTCGGGCACCTTATGGCCGTTCTGCTGTGAGTCAAAGATTTTCGAATCGGACGAAAAACTGATAGTGAATTGTAACATTCAGGGCCACCTAATGACGATGGACCACACAAATTGCGTCCCGATTCAGTACATCGTCCACTAGCCGACTTGACTCCATGCTACTATTGCTGCCTCGGGCACCTTATGGCCGTTCTGCTGTGAGTCTAGATTATAGAATGGGATGAAAAACTGATAGTGAATTGTAACGTTCAGGGGCACCTAATGACGATGGATCACTCAAATTGCGTCCCGATTCATTACATCGTCCTCCAGCAGACTTGTCACCATGGGTCTATTGCTGCCTCGGGCACCTTATGGCAGGCCTGCTGTGACTCAAAGATTTTCGAATCGGACGAAAAACTGATAGAGAATTGTAACGTTCAGGGCCTCCTAATGACGATGGAACACTCAAATTGCGTCCCGATTCAATACATCGTCCTCCAGCAGACTTGTCTCCTTGGGTCTATTGCTGCCTCGAGCACCTTATGGCCGTTCTGCTGTGAGTCAAAGATTTTCGAATCGGACGAAAAACTGATAGTGAATTGTAACGTTCAGGGCCACCTAATGACGATGGCTCACTCAAATTGCGTCCCGATTCAATATATCGTCCTCCAGCAGACTTGTTTCCATGGGGCTATTGTTGCCTCGGGCACCTTATGGCCGTTCTGCTGTGAGTAAAAGATTATCGAATCGGACGAAAAACTGATAGTGAATTGTAACTTTCAGGGCAACCTAATGACGATGGATCACTCAAATTGCGTCCCGATTCAATACATCGTCCTCCAGCCGACTTGTCTCCATGGGTCTATTGCTGCCTCGGGCATCTTATGGCCGTTCTGCTGTGAGTCAAAGATTTTCGAATCGGACGAAAAACTTATAGTAAATTGGAACGTTCAGGGCCTCCTAATGACGATGGAACACTCAAATTGCGTCCCGATTCAATACATCGTCCTCCAGCGGACTTGTCTCCATTGGTCTATTGCTGCTTCGGGCACCAAATGGACGTTCTGCTGTGAGTCAAAGACTTTCGAATCGGACGAAAAACTGATAGTGAATTGTAACATTCAGGGCCACCTAATGACGATGGACCACGCAAATTGCGTCCCGATTCAATACATCGTCCTCCAGCCGAGTTGACTCCATGGGTCTATTGCTGCCTAGGGCACCTTATGGCCGTTCTGCTGTGAGTCTAGATTATCGAATGGGATGAAAAACTGATAGTGAATTGTAACGTTCAGGGACACCTAATGACGATGGATCACTCAAATTGCGTCCCGATTCAATACATCGTCCTCCAGCAGACTTGTCTCCATGGGTGTATTGCTGCCTCGGGCACCTTATGGCCGTTCTGCTGTGAGTCAAAGATTTTCGAATCGGACGAAAAACTGATAGTGAATTGTAACGTTCAGGGCCACCTAATGACGATGGATCACTCAAATTGCGTCCCGATTCAATACATTGTCCTCCAGCAGACTGTCTCCATGGGTCTATTGCAGCCTCGGGCACCTTATGGCCGTTCAGCTGTGACTCAAAGATTTTCGAATCGGACGAAAAACTGATAGTGAATTGTAACGTTCAGGGCCTCCTAATGACGATGGAACACTCAAATTGCGTCCCGAGTCAATACATCGTCCTCCAGCCTACTTGTCTCCATGGGTCTATTGCTGCCTCGGGCACCTTATGGCCGTTCTGCTGTGAGTCAAAGATTTTCGAATCGGACGAAAAACTGATAGTGAATTGTAACTTTCAGGGCCACCTAATGACGATGGATCACTCAAATTGCGTCCCGATTAAATACATCGTCCTCCAGCCGACTTGTCTCCATGGGTCTATTGCTGCCTCGGGCACCTTATGGCCGTTCTGCTGTGAGTCCAAGATTTTCGAATCGGACGAAAAACTGATAGTGAATTGTAACGTTCAGGGCCTCCTAATGACGATGGATCACTCAAATTGCGTCCCGATTCAATACATCGTCCTCCAGCCGACTTGACTCCATGGGTCTATAGCTGCCTCGGGCACCTTATGGCCGTTCTGCTGTGAGTCTAGATTATCGAATGGGACGAAAAACTGATAGTGAATTGTAACGTTCAGGGCCTCCTAATGACGATGGATCACTCAAATTGCGTCCCGATTCAATACATCGTCCTCCAGCAGACTTGTCTCCATGGGTCGAGTGCTGCCTCGGGCACCTAATGGCCGTTCTGCTGTGAGTCAAAGATTTTCGAATCGGACGAAAAACTGATAGTGAATTGCAACATTTAGGGCCACCTAATGACGATGGACCACGCAAATTGCGACCCGATTCAATACATCGTCCTCCAGCCGAGTTGACTCCATGGGTCTATTGCTGCCTCGGGCACCTTATGGCTGTTCTGCTGTGAATCTAGATTATCGAATGGGACGAAAAACTGATAGTGAATTGAAACGTTCAGGGCCACCTAATGACGATGGATCACTCAAATTGCGTCCCGATTCAATACATCGTCCCCAGCCGACTTGACTCCATGGGTCTATTGCTGCCTCGGGCACCTTATGGCCGTTCTGCTGTGAGTCTAGATTATCGAATGGGATGAAAAACTGATAGTTAATTGTAACGTTCAGGGCCTCCTAATGACGATGGATCACTCAAATTGCGTCCCGATTCAATACATCGTCCTCCAGCAGACTTGTCTCCATGGGTCTATTGCTGCCTCGGGCACCTTATGGCAGGCCTGCTCTGACTCAAAGATTTTCGAATCGGACGAAAAACTGATAGTGAATTGAAACGTTCAGGGCCTCCTAATGACGATGGAACACTCAAATTGCGTCCCGATTCAATACATCGTCTCCAGCCGACTTGTCTCCATGGGTCTATTGCTGCCTCGGGCACCTTATGGCCGTTCTGCTGTGAGTCAAAGATTTTGGAATCGGACGAAAAACTGATAGTGAATTGTAACATTCAGGGCCACCTAATGACGATGGAACACGCAAATTGCGTCCTGACTCAATACATCGTCCTCCAGCCGAGTTGACTCCATGGGTCTATTGCTGCCTCGGGCACCTTATGGCCGTTCTGCTGTGAATCTAGATTATCGAATGGGACGAAAACTGATAGTGAATTGTAACGTTCAGGGCCACCTAATAACGATGGATCACTCAAATTGCGTCCCGATTCAATATATCGTCCTCCAGCCGACTTGTCTCCATGGGTCTATTGCTGCCTCGGGAACCTTATGGCCGTTCTGCTGTGAGTCTACATTTTCGAATGGGACGAAAAACTGATAGTGAATTGTAACTTTCAGGGCCACCTAATGACGATGGATCACTCAAATTGCGTCCCGATTCAATACGTCGTCCTCCAGCAGACTTGTCTCCATGGGTCGATTGCTGCCTCGGGCAACTTTTGGCCGTTCTGCTGTGAGTCAAAGATTTTCGAATCGGACGAAAAACCAGATAGTGATTTGTAACATTCAGGGCCACCTAATGACGATGGACCACACAAATTGCGTCCCGATTCAGTACATCGTCCACTAGCCGACTTGACTCCATGGGACTATTGCTGCCTCGGGCACCTTATGGCCGTTCTGCTGTGAGTCTAGATTATCGAATGGGATGAAAAACTGATAGTGAATTGTAACGTTCAGGGCCACCTAATGACGATGGATCACTCAAATTGCGTCCCGATTCAATACATCGTCCTCCAGCAGACTTGTCTCCATGGTTCTATTGCTGCCTCGGGCACCTTATGGCAGTCCTGCTGTGACTCAAAGATTTTCGAATCGGACGAAAAACTGATAGTGAATTGTAACGTTCAGGGCCTCCTAATGACGATGGAACACTCAAATTGCGTCCCGATTCAATACATCGTCCTCCAGCAGACTTGTCTCCATGGGTCTATTGCTGCCTCGGGCACCTTATGGCCGTTCTGCTGTGAGTCAAAGATTTTCGAATCGGACGAAAAACTGATAGTGAATTGTAACATTCAGGGCCACCTAATGACGATGGACCACACAAATTGCGTCCCGATTCAGTACATCGTCCTCCAGCCGACCTGACTCCATGGGTCTATTGCTGCCTCGGGCACCTTATGGCCGTTCTGCTGTGAGTCTAGATTATCGAATGGGACGAAAAACTGATATTGAATTGTAACGTTCAGGGCCACCTAATGACGATGGATAACTCAAATTGCGTCCCGATTCAATACATCGTCCACCAGCCAACTTGTCTCCATGGGTCTATTGCTGCCTCGGGCACCTTATGGCCGTTCTGCTGTGAGTCAAAGATTTTCGAATCGGACGAAAAACTGATAGTGAATTGTAACGTTCAGGGCCTCCTAATGACGATGGAACACTCAAATTGCGTCCCGATTCAATACATCGTCCTCCAGCAGACTTGTCTCCATGCGTCTATTGCTGCCTCGGGCACCTAATGGCGGTTCTGCTGTGAGTCAAAGATTTTCGAATCGGACAAAAAACTGATAGTGATTTGTAACGTTCAGGGCCACCTAATGACGATGGATCATTCAAATTGCGTCCCGATTCAATACATCGTCCTGAGGCGACATGTCTCCATGGGTCTATTGCTGCCTTGGCACCTTATGGCCGTTCTGCTGTGAGTCAAAGATTTTCGAATCGGAAGAAAAACTGATAGTGAATTGTAACGTTCAGGGCCACCTAATGACGATGGATCACTCAAATTGTGTCCCGATTCAATACATCGTCCTCCAGCCGACAGGTCTCCATGGGTCTATTGCTGCCTTGGCACCTTATGGCCGTTCTGCTGTGAGTCAAAGATTTTCGAATCGGACGAAAAACTGATAGTGAATTGTAACGTTCAGGGCCTCCTAATGACGATGGAACACTCAAATTGCGTCCCGATTCAATACATCGTCCTCCAGCCGACTTGTCTCCATGGGTCTATTGCTGCCTCGGGCACCTTATGGCCGTTCTGCTGTGGGTCAAAGATTTTCGAATCGGACGAAAAACTGATAGTGAATCGTAACTTTCAGGGCCACCTAATGACGATGGATCACTCAAATTGCGTCCCGATTAAATACATCGTCCTCCAGCCGACTTGTCTCCATGGGTCTATTGCTGCCTCGGGCACCTTATGGCCGTTCTGCTGTGAGTCAAAGATTTTCGAATCGGACGAAAAACTGATAGTGAATTGTAACGTTCAGGGCCTCCTAATGACGATGGAACACTAAAATTGCGTCCCGATTCAATACATCGTCCTCCAGCCGACTTGACTCCATGGGTCTATTGTTGCCTCGGGCACTTTATGGCGGTTCTGCTGTGAGTCAAAGATTTTCGAATCGGACGAAAAACTGATAGTGAATTGTAACGTTCAGGCCACCTAATGACGATGGATCACTCAAATTGCGTCCCGATTCAATACATCGTCCTCCAGCCGACTTGACACCATGGGTCTATTGCTGCCTCGGGCACCTTATGGCCGTTCTGCTGTGAGTCTAGTTTATCGAATGGGACAAAAAACTGATAGTGAATTGTAACGTTCAGGGCCACCTAATGACGATGGATCTCTCAAATTGCGTCCCGATTCAATACATCGTCCTCCAGCAGACTTGTCTCCATTGGTCTATTGCTGCCTCGGGCACCTTATGGCCGTTCTGCTGTGAGTCTAGTTTATCGAATGGGACGAAAAACTGATAGTGAATTGTAACGTTCAGGGCCACCTAATGACGATGGATCACTCAAATTGCGTCCCGATTCAATTTATCGTCCTCCAGCCGACTTGACTCCATGGGTCTATTGCTGCATCGGGCACCTTAAGGCCGTTCTGCTGTGAGTCTAGATTATCGAATGGCACGAAAAACTGATAGTGAATTGTAACGTTCAGGGCCTCCTAATGACGATGGAACACTCAAATTGCGTCCCGATTCAATACATCGTCCTCCAGCAGAATTGTCTCCATGCGTCTATTGGTGCCTCGGGCACCTTATGGCCGTTCTGCTGTGAGTCAAAGATTTTCGAATCGGACGAAAAACTGATAGTGAATTGTAACGTTCAGGGCTACCTAATGACGATGGATCACTCAAATTGCGTCCCGATTCAATACATCGTCCTCCAGCCGACTTGACTCCATGGGTCTATTGCTGCCTCGGGCACCTTATGGCCGTTCTGCTGTGAGTCTAGATTATCGAATGGGACAAAAAACTGATAGTGAATTGTAACGTTCAGGGCCTCCTAATGACGATGGATCACTCAAATTGCGTCCCGATCAAATGCATCGTCCACCAGGAGACTTGTCTCCATGGGTCTATTGCTGCCTCGGGCACCTTATGGCCGTTCTGCTGTGTGTCTAGATTATCGAATGGGACGAAAAACTGATAGTGAATTGTAACGTTCAGGGCCACCTAATGACGATGGATCACTCAAATTGCGTCCCGATTCAATACATCGTCCACCAGCCAACTTGTCTCCATGGGTCTATTGCTGCCTCGGGCACCTTATGGCCGTTCTGCTGTGAGTCAAAGATTTTCGAATCGGACGAAAAACTGATAGTGAATTGTAACGTTCAGGGCCTCCTAATGACGATGGAACACTCAAATTGCGTCCCGATTCAATACATCGTCCTCCAGCAGACTTGTCTCCATGCGTCTATTGCTGCCTCGGGCACCTAATGGCGGTTCTGCTGTGAGTCAAAGACTTTCGAATCGGACAAAAAACTGATAGTGATTTGTAACGTTCAGGGCCACCTAATGACGATGGATCATTCAAATTGCGTCCCGATTCAATACATCGTCCTGAGGCGACATGTCTCCATGGGTCTATTGCTGCCTTGGCACCTTATGGCCGTTCTGCTGTGAGTCAAAGATTTTCGAATCGGAAGAAAAACTGATAGTGAATTGTAACGTTCAGGGCCACCTAATGACGATGGATCACTCAAATTGTGTCCCGATTCAATACATCGTCCTCCAGCCGACAGGTCTCCATGGGTCTATTGCTGCCTTGGCACCTTATGGCCGTTCTGCTGTGAGTCAAAGATTTTCGAATCGGACGAAAAACTGATAGTGAATTGTAACGTTCAGGGCCTCCTAATGACGATGGAACACTCAAATTGCGTCCCGATTCAATACATCGTCCTCCAGCCGACTTGTCTCCATGGGTCTATTGCTGCCTCGGGCACCTTATGGCCGTTCTGCTGTGGGTCAAAGATTTTCGAATCGGACGAAAAACTGATAGTGAATCGTAACTTTCAGGGCCACCTAATGACGATGGATCACTCAAATTGCGTCCCGATTAAATACATCGTCCTCCAGCCGACTTGTCTCCATGGGTCTATTGCTGCCTCGGGCACCTTATGGCCGTTCTGCTGTGAGTCAAAGATTTTCGAATCGGACGAAAAACTGATAGTGAATTGTAACGTTCAGGGCCTCCTAATGACGATGGAACACTAAAATTGCGTCCCGATTCAATACATCGTCCTCCAGCCGACTTGACTCCATGGGTCTATTGTTGCCTCGGGCACTTTATGGCGGTTCTGCTGTGAGTCAAAGATTTTCGAATCGGACGAAAAACTGATAGTGAATTGTAACGTTCAGGCCACCTAATGACGATGGATCACTCAAATTGCGTCCCGATTCAATACATCGTCCTCCAGCCGACTTGACACCATGGGTCTATTGCTGCCTCGGGCACCTTATGGCCGTTCTGCTGTGAGTCTAGTTTATCGAATGGGACAAAAAACTGATAGTGAATTGTAACGTTCAGGGCCACCTAATGACGATGGATCTCTCAAATTGCGTCCCGATTCAATACATCGTCCTCCAGCAGACTTGTCTCCATTGGTCTATTGCTGCCTCGGGCACCTTATGGCCGTTCTGCTGTGAGTCTAGTTTATCGAATGGGACGAAAAACTGATAGTGAATTGTAACGTTCAGGGCCACCTAATGACGATGGATCACTCAAATTGCGTCCCGATTCAATTTATCGTCCTCCAGCCGACTTGACTCCATGGGTCTATTGCTGCATCGGGCACCTTAAGGCCGTTCTGCTGTGAGTCTAGATTATCGAATGGCACGAAAAACTGATAGTGAATTGTAACGTTCAGGGCCACCTAATGACGATGGATCACTCAAATTGCGTCCCGATTCAATACATCGTCCTCCAGCCGACTTGACTCCATGGGTCTATTGCTGCCTCGGGCACCTTATGGCCGTTCTGCTGTGAGTCAAAGATTTTCGAATCGGACGAAAAACTGATAGTGAATTGTAACATTCAGGGCCACCTAATGACGATGGACCACACAAATTGCGTCCCGATTCAGTACATCGTCCTCCAGCCGACCTGACTCCATGGGTCTATTGCTGCCTCAGGCACCTTATGGCCGTTCTGCTGTGAGTCTAGATTATCGAATGGGACGAAAAACTGATAGAGAAATGTAACGTTCAGGGCCACCTAATGACGATGGATCACTCAAATTGCGTCCCGATTCAATATATCGTCCTCCAGCAGACTTGTTTCCATGGGTCTATTGTTGCCTCGGGCACCTTATAGCCGTTCTGCTGTGAGTCAAAGATTTTCGAATCGGACGAAAAACTGATAGTGAATTGTAACTTTCAGGGCAACCTAATGACGATGGATCACTCAAATTGCGTCCCGATTCAATACATCGTCCTCCAGCCGACTTGTCTCCATGGGTCTATTGCTGCCTCGGGCACCTTATGGCCGTTCTTCTGTGAGTCAAAGATTTTCGAATCGGACGAAAAACTGATAGTAAATTGGAACGTTCAGGGCCTCCTAATGACGATGGAACAGTCAAATTGCGTCCCGATTCTATACATCGTCCTCCAGCGGACTTGTCTCCATTGGTCTATTGCTGCCTCGGGCACCTAATGGCCATTCTGCTGTGAGTCAAAGACTTTCGAATCGGACGAAAAACTGATAGTGAATTGTAACATTCAGGGCCACCTAATGACGATGGACCACGCAAATTGCGTCCCGACTCAATACATCGTCCTCCAGCAGAGTTCACTCCATGGGTCTATTGCTGCCTCGGGTACCTTATGGCCGTTCTGCTGTGAATGTAGATTATCGAATGGGACGAAAACTGGTAGTGAATTGTAACGTTCAGGGCCACCTAATGACGATGGATCACTCAAATTGCGTCCCGATTCAATTTATCGTCCTCCAGCCGACTTGACTCCATGGGTCTATTGCTGCATCGGGCACCTTAAGGCCGTTCTGCTGTGAGTCTAGATTATCGAATGGCACGAAAAACTGATAGTGAATTGTAACGTTCAGGGCCACCTAATGACGATGGATCACTCAAATTGCGTCCCGATTCAATACATCGTCCTCCAGCCGACTTGACTCCATGGGTCTATTGCTGCCTCGGGCACCTTATGGCCGTTCTGCTGTGAGTCAAAGATTTTCGAATCGGACGAAAAACTGATAGTGAATTGTAACATTCAGGGCCACCTAATGACGATGGACCACACAAATTGCGTCCCGATTCAGTACATCGTCCTCCAGCCGACCTGACTCCATGGGTCTATTGCTGCCTCAGGCACCTTATGGCCGTTCTGCTGTGAGTCTAGATTATCGAATGGGACGAAAAACTGATAGAGAAATGTAACGTTCAGGGCCACCTAATGACGATGGATCACTCAAATTGCGTCCCGATTCAATATATCGTCCTCCAGCAGACTTGTTTCCATGGGTCTATTGTTGCCTCGGGCACCTTATAGCCGTTCTGCTGTGAGTCAAAGATTTTCGAATCGGACGAAAAACTGATAGTGAATTGTAACTTTCAGGGCAACCTAATGACGATGGATCACTCAAATTGCGTCCCGATTCAATACATCGTCCTCCAGCCGACTTGTCTCCATGGGTCTATTGCTGCCTCGGGCACCTTATGGCCGTTCTTCTGTGAGTCAAAGATTTTCGAATCGGACGAAAAACTGATAGTAAATTGGAACGTTCAGGGCCTCCTAATGACGATGGAACAGTCAAATTGCGTCCCGATTCTATACATCGTCCTCCAGCGGACTTGTCTCCATTGGTCTATTGCTGCCTCGGGCACCTAATGGCCATTCTGCTGTGAGTCAAAGACTTTCGAATCGGACGAAAAACTGATAGTGAATTGTAACATTCAGGGCCACCTAATGACGATGGACCACGCAAATTGCGTCCCGACTCAATACATCGTCCTCCAGCAGAGTTCACTCCATGGGTCTATTGCTGCCTCGGGTACCTTATGGCCGTTCTGCTGTGAATGTAGATTATCGAATGGGACGAAAACTGGTAGTGAATTGTAACGTTCAGGGCCACCTAATGACGATGGATCACTCAAATTGCGTCCCGATTCAATATATCGTCCTCCAGCCGACTTGTCTCCATGGGTCTATTGCTGCCTCGGGCACCTTATGGCCGTTCTGCTGTGAGTCAAAGATTTTCGAATCGGACGAAAAACTGATAGTAAATTGGAACGTTCAGGCCCTCCTAATGACGATGGAACACTCAAATTGCGTTCCGATTCAATACATCGTCCTCCAGCGGACTTGTCTCCATTGGTCTATTGCTGCCTCGGGCACCTAATGGCCGTTCTGCTGTGAGTCAAAGACTTTCGAATCGGACGAAAAACTGATAGTGAATTGTAACATTCAGGGCCACCTAATGACGATGGACCACGCAAATTGCGTCCCGATTCAATACATCGTCCTCCAGCCGAGTTGACTCCATGGGTCTATTGCTGCCTCGGGCACCTTATGGCCGTTCTGCTGTGAGTCTAGATTATCGAATGGGACAAAAAACTGATAGTGAATTGTAACGTTCATGGCCTCCTAATGACGATGGAACACTCAAATTGCGTCCCGATTCAATACATCGTCCTCCAGCAGACTTGTCTCCATGCGTCTATTGCTGCTTCGGGCACCTTATGGCCGTTCTGCTGTGAGTCAAAGATTTTCGAATCAGACGAAAAACTGATAGTGAATTGTAACGTTCAGGGCTACCTAATGACGATGGATCACTCAAATTGCGTCCCGATTCAATACATCGTCCTCCAGCCGACTTGACTCCATGGGTCTATTGCTGCCTCGGGCACCTTATGGCCGTTCTGCTGTGAGTCTAGATTATCGAATGGGACAAAAAACTGATAGTGAATTGTAACGTTCAGGGCCTCCTAATGACGATGGATCACTCAAATTGCGTCCCGATTAAATGCATCGTCCACCAGGAGACTTGTCTCCATGGGTCTATTGCTGCCTCGGGCACCTTATGGCCGTTCTGCTGTGTGTCTAGATTATCGAATGGAAGAAAAACTGATAGTGAATTGTAACGTTCAGGGCCACCTAATGACGATGGATCACTCAAATTGCGTCCCGATTCAATACATCGTCCTCCAGCCGACTTGACTCCATGGGTCTATTGCTGCCTCGGGCACCTTATGGCCGTTCTGCTGTGAGTCAAAGATTTTCGAATCGGACGAAAAACTGATAGTGAATTGTAACATTCAGGGCCACCTAATGACGATGGACCACACAAATTGCGTCCCGATTCAGTACATCGTCCTCCAGCCGACCTGACTCCATGGGTCTATTGCTGCCTCAGGCACCTTATGGCCGTTCTGCTGTGAGTCTAGATTATCGAATGGGACGAAAAACTGATAGTGAAATGTAACGTTCAGGGCCACCTAATGACGATGGATCACTCAAATTGCGTCCCGATTCAATATATCGTCCTCCAGCAGACTTGTTTCCATGGGTCTATTGTTGCCTCGGGCACCTTATGGCCGTTCTGCTGTGAGTCAAAGATTTTCGAATCGGACGAAAAACTGATAGTGAATTGTAACTTTCAGGGCAACCTAATGACGATGGATCACTCAAATTGCGTCCCGATTCAATACATCGTCCTCCAGCCGACTTGTCTCCATGGGTCTATTGCTGCCTCGGGCACCTTATGGCCGTTCTTCTGTGAGTCAAAGATTTTCGAATCGGACGAAAAACTGATAGTAAATTGGAACGTTCAGGGCCTCCTAATGACGATGGAACACTCAAATTGCGTCCCGATTCTATACATCGTCCTCCAGCGGACTTGTCTCCATTGGTCTATTGCTGCCTCGGGCACCTAATGGCCATTCTGCTGTGAGTCAAAGACTTTCGAATCGGACGAAAAACTGATAGTGAATTGTTACATTCAGGGCCACCTAATGACGATGGACCACGCAAATTGCGTCCCGACTCAATACATCGTCCTCCAGCCGAGTTGACTCCATGGGTCTATTGCTGCCTCGGGCACCTTATGGCCGTTCTGCTGTGAGTCAAAGTTTTTCGAATCGGACGAAAAACTGATAGTAAATTGGAACGTTCAGGCCCTCCTAATGACGATGGAACACTCAAATTGCGTTCCGATTCAATACATTGACCTCCAGCGGACTTGTCTCCATTGGTCTATTGCTGCCTCGGGCACCTAATGGCCGTTCTGCTGTGAGTCAAAGACTTTCGAATCGGACAAAAAACTGATAGTGAATTGTAACATTCAGGGCCACCTAATGACGATGGACCACGCAAATTGCGTCCCGATTCAATACATCGTCCTCCAGCCGAGTTGACTCCATGGGTCTATTGCTGCCTCGGGCACCTTATGGCCGTTCTGCTGTGAGTCTAGATTATCGAATGGGACAAAAAACTGATAGTTAATTGTAACGTTCAGGGCCTCCTAATGACGATGGATCTCTCAAATTGCGTCCCGATTCAATACATCGTCCTCCAGCAGACTTGTCTCCATTGGTCTATTGCTGCTTCGGGCACCTTATGGCCGTTCTGCTGTGAGTCAAAGATTTTCGAATCGGACGAAAAACTGATAGTGAATTGTAACGTTCAGGGCCACCTAATGACGATGGATCACTCAAATTGCGTCCCGATTCAATACATCGTCCTCCAGCCGACTTGACTCCATGGGTCTATTGCTGCCTCGGGAACCTTATGGCCGTTCTGCTGTGAGTATAGATTATCGAATGGGACAAAAAACTGATAGTGAATTGTAACGTTCAGGGCCACCTAATGACGATGGATCACTCAAATTGCGTCCCGATTCAATACATCGTCCTCCAGCAGGTGCCTCGGGCACCTAATGGCCGTTCTGCTGTGAGTCAAAGACTTTCGAATCGGACAAAAAACTGATAGTGAAATGTAACATTCAGGGCCACCTAATGACGATGGACCACGCAAATTGCGTCCCGATTCAATACATCGTCCTCCAGCCGAGTTGACTCCATGGGTCTATTGCTGCCTCGGGCACCTTATGGCCGTTCTGCTGTGAGTCTAGATTATCGAATGGGACAAAAAACTGATAGTTAATTGTAACGTTCAGGGCCTCCTAATGACGATGGATCTCTCAAATTGCGTCCCGATTCAATACATCGTCCTCCAGCCGACTTGACTCCATGGGTCTATTGCTGCCTCGGGAACCTTATGGCCGTTCTGCTGTGAGTATAGATTATCGAATCGGACGAGAAACTGATAGTGAATTTGTAACTTTCAGGGCCACCTAATGACGATGGACCACGCAAATTGCGTCCCGACTCAATACATCGTCCTCCAGCCGAGTTGACTCCATGGGTCTATTGCTGCCTCGGGCACCTTATGGCCGTTCTGCTGTGAATCTAGATTATCGAATGGGACGAAAACTGGTAGTGAATTGTAACGTTCAGGGCCACCTAATGACGATGGATCACTCAAATTGCGTCCCGATTCAATATATCGTCCTCCAGCAGACTTGTCTCCATGGGTCGATTGCTGCCTCGGGCACCTTATGGCCGTTCTGCCGTGAGTCAAAGATTTTCGAATCGGACGAAAAACCTGATAGTGATTTGTAACATTCAGTGCCACCTAATGACGATGGACCACACAAATTGCGTCCCGATTCAGTACATCGTCCACTAGCCGACTTGACTCCATGGGACTATTGCTGCCTCGGGCACCTTATGGCCGTTCTGCTGTGAGTCTAGATTATCGAATGGGATGAAAAACTGATAGTGAATTGTAACGTTCAGGGCCACCTAATGACGATGGATCACTCAAATTGCGTCCCGATTCAATACATCGTCCTCCAGCAGACTTGTCTCCATGGTTCTATTGCTGCCTCGGGCACCTTATGGCAGTCCTGCTGTGACTCAAAGATTTTCGAATCGGACGAAAAACTGATAGTGAATTGTAACGTTCAGGGCCTCCTAATGACGATGGAACACTCAAATTGCGTCCCGATTCAATACATCGTCCTCCAGCAGACTTGTCTCCATGCGTCTATTGCTGCCTCGGGCACCTAATGGCCGTTCTGCTGTGAGTCAAAGATTTTCGAATCGGACGAAAAACTGATAGTGAATTGTAACGTTCAGGGCCTCCTAATGACGATGGAACACGCAAATTGCGTCCCGATTCAATACATCGTCCTCCAGCCGACTTGTCTCCATGGGTCAATTGCTGCCTCGGGCACCTTATGGCCGTTCTGCTGTGAGTCAAAGATTTTCGAATCGGACGAAAAACTGATAGTGAATTGTAACGTTCAGGGCCTCCTAATGACGATGGAACACTCAAATTGCGTCCCGATTCAATACATCGTCCTCCAGCAGACTTGTCTCCATGCGTCTATTGCTGCCTCGGGCACCTAATGGCCGTTCTGCTGTGAGTCAAAGATTTTCGAATCGGACGAAAAACTGATAGTGAATTGTAACGTTCAGGGCCTCCTAATGACGATGGAACACGCAAATTGCGTCCCGATTAAATACATCGTCCTCCAGCCGACTTGTCTCCATGGGTCTATTGCTGCCTCGGGCACCTTACGGCCGTTCTGCTGTGAGTCAAAGATTTTCGAATCGGACGAAAAAATGATAGTGAATTGTAACGTTCAGGGCCACCTAATGACGATGGAACACTAAAATTGCGTCCCGATTCAGTACATCGTCCTCCAGCAGTCTTGACTTCATGGGTCTATTGCTGCGTCGGGCACCTTATGGCGGTTCTGCTGTGAGTCTAGATTATCGAATGGGACAAAAAACTGATAGTGAATTGTAACGTTCAGGGCCTCCTAATGACGATGGATCTCTCAAATTGCGTCCCGATTCAATACATCGTCCTCCAGCAGACTTGTCTCCATTGGTCTATTGCTGCCTCGGGCACCTTATGACCGTTCTGCTGTGAGTCTAGATTATCGAATGGGACGAAAAACTGATAGTGAATTGTAACGTTCAGGGCCTCCTAATGACGATGGAACACTCAAATTGCGTCCCGATTCAATACATCGTCCTCCAGCAGACTTGTCTCCATGCGTCTATTGCTGCTTCGGGCACCTTATGGCCGTTCTGCTGTGAGTCAAAGATTTTCGAATCGGACGAAAAACTGATAGTGAATTGTAACGTTCAGGGCCACCTAATGACGATGGATCACTCAAATTGCGTCCCGATTCAATACATCGTCCTCCAGCCGACTTGACTCCATGGGTCTATTGCTGCCTCGGGCACCTTATGGCCGTTCTGCTGTGAGTCAAAGATTTTCGAATCAGACGAAGAACTGATAGTGAATTGTAACATTCAGGGCCACCTAATGACGATGGACCACACAAATTGCGTCCCGATTCAGTACATCGTCCTCCAGCCGACCTGACTCCATGGGTCTATTGCTGCCTCAGGCACCTTATGGCCGTTCTGCTGTGAGTCTAGATTATCGAATGGGACGAAAAACTGATAGTGAAATGTAACGTTCAGGGCCACCTAATGACGATGGATCACTCAAATTGCGACCCGATTCAATATATCGTCCTCCAGCAGACTTGTTTCCATGGGTCTATTGTTGCCTCGGGCACCTTATAGCCGTTCTGCTGTGAGTCAAAGATTTTCGAATCAGACGAAGAACTGATAGTGAATTGTAACATTCAGGGCCACCTAATGACGATGGACCACACAAATTGCGTTCCGATTCAATACATCGTCCTCCAGCGGACTTGTCTCCATTGGTCTATTGCTGCCTCGGGCACCTAATGGCCGTTCTGCTGTGAGTCAAAGACTTTCGAATCGGACGAAAAACTGATAGTGAATTGTAACATTCAGGGCCACCTAATGACGATGGACCACGCAAATTGCGTCCCGATTCAATACATCGTCCTCCAGCCGAGTTGACTCCATGGGTCTATTGCTGCCTCGGGCACCTTATGGCCGTTCTGCTGTGAGTCTAGATTATCGAATGGGACAAAAAACTGATAGTGAATTGTAACGTTCATGGCCTCCTAATGACGATGGAACACTCAAATTGCGTCCCGATTCAATACATCGTCCTCCAGCAGACTTGTCTCCGTGCGTCTATTGCTGCTTCGGGCACCTTATGGCCGTTCTGCTGTGAGTCAAAGATTTTCGAATCGGACGAAAAACTGATAGTGAATTGTAACGTTCAGGGCTACCTAATGACGATGGATCACTCAAATTGCGTCCCGATTCAATACATCGTCCTCCAGCCGACCTGACTCCATGGGTCTATTGCTGCCTCAGGCACCTTATGGCCGTTCTGCTGTGAGTCTAGATTATCGAATGGGACGAAAAACTGATAGTGAAATGTAACGTTCAGGGCCACCTAATGACGATGGATCACTCAAATTGCGTCCCGATTCAATATATCGTCCTCCAGCAGACTTGTTTCCATGGGTCTATTGTTACCTCGGGCACCTTATGGCCGTTCTGCTGTGAGTCAAAGATTTTCGAATCGGACGAAAAAGTCCGCCGCTCGTGGTCTCGCGGTAGCGTTTCGCTTCCCGAGCACGGGGTCCCGGGTTCGATTCCCGGCGGGGTCAGGGATTTTCACCTGCCTCGAGATGACTGGGTGTTTGTGTTGTGCTCATCATTTCATCATCATCCAGGAAAGTGGCGAAATTGGACTGAGCAAAGACTGGGTAATTGTACGGGCGCTGATAACCGCGCAGTTGAGCGCCCCACAAACCAAACATCATCATCATCATCATCGGACGAAAAACTGATAGTGAATTGTAACTTTCAGGGCAACCTAATGACGATGGATCACTCAAATTGCGTCCCGATTCAATACATCGTCCTCCAGCCGACTTGTCTCCATGGGTCTATTGCTGCCTCGGGCACCTTATGGCCGTTCTTCTGTGAGTCAAAGATTTTCGAATCGGACGAAAAACTGATAGTAAATTGGAACGTTCAGGGCCTCCTAATGACGATGGAACACTCAAATTGCGTCCCGATTCTATACATCGTCCTCCAGCGGACTTGTCTCCATTGGTCTATTGCTGCCTCGGGCACCTAATGGCCATTCTGCTGTGAGTCAAAGACTTTCGAATCGGACGAAAAACTGATAGTGAATTGTAACATTCAGGGCCACCTAATGACGATGGACCACGCAAATTGCGTCCCGACTCAATACATCGTCCTCCAGCCGAGTTGACTCCATGGGTCTATTGCTGCCTCGGGCACCTTATGGCCGTTCTGCTGTGAGTCAAAGTTTTTCGAATCGGACGAAAAACTGATAGTAAATTGGAACGTTCAGGCCCTCCTAATGACGATGGAACACTCAAATTGCGTTCCGATTCAATACATTGACCTCCAGCGGACTTGTCTCCATTGGTCTATTGCTGCCTCCGGCACCTAATGGCCGTTCTGCTGTGAGTCAAAGACTTTCGAATCGGACAAAAAACTGATAGTGAATTGTAACATTCAGGGCCACCTAATGACGATGGACCACGCAAATTGCGTCCCGATTCAATACATCGTCCTCCAGCCGAGTTGACTCCATGGGTCTATTGCTGCCTCGGGCACCTTATGGCCGTTCTGCTGTGAGTCTAGATTATCGAATGGGACAAAAAACTGATAGTTAATTGTAACGTTCAGGGCCTCCTAATGACGATGGATCTCTCAAATTGCGTCCCGATTCAATACATCGTCCTCCAGCAGACTTGTCTCCATTGGTCTATTGCTGCCTCGGGCACCTTATGGCCGTTCTGCTGTGAGTCTAGTTTATCGAATGGGACGAAAAACTGATAGTGAATTGTAACGTTCAGGGCCTCCTAATGACGATGGAACACTCAAATTGCGTCCCGATTCAATACATCGTCCTCCAGCAGACTTGTCTCCAGGCGTCTATTGCTGCTTCGGGCACCTTATGGCCGTTCTGCTGTGAGTCAAAGATTTTCGAATCGGACGAAAAACTGATAGTGAATTGTAACGTTCAGGGCCACCTAATGACGATGGATCACTCAAATTGCGTCCCGATTCAATACATCGTCCTCCAGCCGACTTGACTCCATGGGTCTATTGCTGCCTCGGGAACCTTATGGCCGTTCTGCTGTGAGTATAGATTATCGAATCGGACGAGAAACTGATAGTGAATTTGTAACTTTCAGGGCCACCTAATGACGATGGACCACGCAAATTGCGTCCCGACTCAATACATCGTCCTCCAGCCGAGTTGACTCCATGGGTCTATTGCTGCTTCGGGCACCTTATGGCCGTTCTGCTGTGAATCTAGATTATCGAATGGGACGAAAACTGGTAGTGAATTGTAACGTTCAGGGCCACCTAATGACGATGGATCACTCAAATTGCGTCCCGATTCAATATATCGTCCTCCAGCAGACTTGTCTCCATGGGTCGATTGCTGCCTCGGGCACCTTATGGCCGTTCTGCCGTGAGTCAAAGATTTTCGAATCGGACGAAAAACCTGATAGTGATTTGTAACATTCAGTGCCACCTAATGACGATGGACCACACAAATTGCGTCCCGATTCAGTACATCGTCCACTAGCCGACTTGACTCCATGGGACTATTGCTGCCTCGGGCACCTTATGGCCGTTCTGCTGTGAGTCTAGATTATCGAATGGGATGAAAAACTGATAGTGAATTGTAACGTTCAGGGCCACCTAATGACGATGGATCACTCAAATTGCGTCCCGATTCAATACATCGTCCTCCAGCAGACTTGTCTCCATGGTTCTATTGCTGCCTCGGGCACCTTATGGCAGTCCTGCTGTGACTCAAAGATTTTCGAATCGGACGAAAAACTGATAGTGAATTGTAACGTTCAGGGCCTCCTAATGACGATGGAACACGCAAATTGCGTCCCGATTCAATACATCGTCCTCCAGCCGACTTGTCTCCATGGGTCAATTGCTGCCTCGGGCACCTTATGGCCGTTCTGCTGTGAGTCAAAGATTTTCGAATCGGACGAAAAACTGATAGTGAATTGTAACGTTCAGGGCCTCCTAATGACGATGGAACACTCAAATTGCGTCCCGATTCAATACATCGTCCTCCAGCAGACTTGTCTCCATGCGTCTATTGCTGCCTCGGGCACCTAATGGCCGTTCTGCTGTGAGTCAAAGATTTTCGAATCGGACGAAAAACTGATAGTGAATTGTAACGTTCAGGGCCTCCTAATGACGATGGAACACGCAAATTGCGTCCCGATTAAATACATCGTCCTCCAGCCGACTTGTCTCCATGGGTCTATTGCTGCCTCGGGCACCTTACGGCCGTTCTGCTGTGAGTCAAAGATTTTCGAATCGGACGAAAAACTGATAGTGAATTGTAACGTTCAGGGCCACCTAATGACGATGGAACACTAAAATTGCGTCCCGATTCAGTACATCGTCCTCCAGCAGTCTTGACTTCATGGGTCTATTGCTGCGTCGGGCACCTTATGGCGGTTCTGCTGTGAGTCTAGATTATCGAATGGGACAAAAAACTGATAGTGAATTGTAACGTTCAGGGCCTCCTAATGACGATGGATCTCTCAAATTGCGTCCCGATTCAATACATCGTCCTCCAGCAGACTTGTCTCCATTGGTCTATTGCTGCCTCGGGCACCTTATGACCGTTCTGCTGTGAGTCTAGATTATCGAATGGGACGAAAAACTGATAGTGAATTGTAACGTTCAGGGCCTCCTAATGACGATGGAACACTCAAATTGCGTCCCGATTCAATACATCGTCCTCCAGCAGACTTGTCTCCATGCGTCTATTGCTGCTTCGGGCACCTTATGGCCGTTCTGCTGTGAGTCAAAGATTTTCGAATCGGACGAAAAACTGATAGTGAATTGTAACGTTCAGGGCCACCTAATGACGATGGATCACTCAAATTGCGTCCCGATTCAATACATCGTCCTCCAGCCGACTTGACTCCATGGGTCTATTGCTGCCTCGGGCACCTTATGGCCGTTCTGCTGTGAGTCAAAGATTTTCGAATCAGACGAAGAACTGATAGTGAATTGTAACATTCAGGGCCACCTAATGACGATGGACCACACAAATTGCGTCCCGATTCAGTACATCGTCCTCCAGCCGACCTGACTCCATGGGTCTATTGCTGCCTCAGGCACCTTATGGCCGTTCTGCTGTGAGTCTAGATTATCGAATGGGACGAAAAACTGATAGTGAAATGTAACGTTCAGGGCCACCTAATGACGATGGATCACTCAAATTGCGTCCCGATTCAATATATCGTCCTCCAGCAGACTTGTTTCCATGGGTCTATTGTTGCCTCGGGCACCTTATAGCCGTTCTGCTGTGAGTCAAAGATTTTCGAATCAGACGAAGAACTGATAGTGAATTGTAACATTCAGGGCCACCTAATGACGATGGACCACACAAATTGCGTTCCGATTCAATACATCGTCCTCCAGCGGACTTGTCTCCATTGGTCTATTGCTGCCTCGGGCACCTAATGGCCGTTCTGCTGTGAGTCAAAGACTTTCGAATCGGACGAAAAACTGATAGTGAATTGTAACATTCAGGGCCACCTAATGACGATGGACCACGCAAATTGCGTCCCGATTCAATACATCGTCCTCCAGCCGAGTTGACTCCATGGGTCTATTGCTGCCTCGGGCACCTTATGGCCGTTCTGCTGTGAGTCTAGATTATCGAATGGGACAAAAAACTGATAGTGAATTGTAACGTTCATGGCCTCCTAATGACGATGGAACACTCAAATTGCGTCCCGATTCAATACATCGTCCTCCAGCAGACTTGTCTCCGTGCGTCTATTGCTGCTTCGGGCACCTTATGGCCGTTCTGCTGTGAGTCAAAGATTTTCGAATCGGACGAAAAACTGATAGTGAATTGTAACGTTCAGGGCTACCTAATGACGATGGATCACTCAAATTGCGTCCCGATTCAATACATCGTCCTCCAGCCGACCTGACTCCATGGGTCTATTGCTGCCTCAGGCACCTTATGGCCGTTCTGCTGTGAGTCTAGATTATCGAATGGGACGAAAAACTGATAGTGAAATGTAACGTTCAGGGCCACCTAATGACGATGGATCACTCAAATTGCGTCCCGATTCAATATATCGTCCTCCAGCCGAGTTGACTCCATGGGTCTATTGCTGCCTCGGGCACCTTATGGCCGTTCTGCTGTGAGTCAAAGTTTTTCGAATCGGACGAAAAACTGATAGTAAATTGGAACGTTCAGGCCCTCCTAATGACGATGGAACACTCAAATTGCGTTCCGATTCAATACATTGACCTCCAGCGGACTTGTCTCCATTGGTCTATTGCTGCCTCCGGCACCTAATGGCCGTTCTGCTGTGAGTCAAAGACTTTCGAATCGGACAAAAAACTGATAGTGAATTGTAACATTCAGGGCCACCTAATGACGATGGACCACGCAAATTGCGTCCCGACTCAATACATCGTCCTCCAGCCGAGTTGACTCCATGGGTCTATTGCTGCTTCGGGCACCTTATGGCCGTTCTGCTGTGAATCTAGATTATCGAATGGGACGAAAACTGGTAGTGAATTGTAACGTTCAGGGCCACCTAATGACGATGGATCACTCAAATTGCGTCCCGATTCAATATATCGTCCTCCAGCAGACTTGTCTCCATGGGTCGATTGCTGCCTCGGGCACCTTATGGCCGTTCTGCCGTGAGTCAAAGATTTTCGAATCGGACGAAAAACCTGATAGTGATTTGTAACATTCAGTGCCACCTAATGACGATGGACCACACAAATTGCGTCCCGATTCAGTACATCGTCCACTAGCCGACTTGACTCCATGGGACTATTGCTGCCTCGGGCACCTTATGGCCGTTCTGCTGTGAGTCTAGATTATCGAATGGGATGAAAAACTGATAGTGAATTGTAACGTTCAGGGCCACCTAATGACGATGGATCACTCAAATTGCGTCCCGATTCAATACATCGTCCTCCAGCAGACTTGTCTCCATGGTTCTATTGCTGCCTCGGGCACCTTATGGCAGTCCTGCTGTGACTCAAAGATTTTCGAATCGGACGAAAAACTGATAGTGAATTGTAACGTTCAGGGCCTCCTAATGACGATGGAACACGCAAATTGCGTCCCGATTCAATACATCGTCCTCCAGCCGACTTGTCTCCATGGGTCAATTGCTGCCTCGGGCACCTTATGGCCGTTCTGCTGTGAGTCAAAGATTTTCGAATCGGACGAAAAACTGATAGTGAATTGTAACGTTCAGGGCCTCCTAATGACGATGGAACACTCAAATTGCGTCCCGATTCAATACATCGTCCTCCAGCAGACTTGTCTCCATGCGTCTATTGCTGCCTCGGGCACCTAATGGCCGTTCTGCTGTGAGTCAAAGATTTTCGAATCGGACGAAAAACTGATAGTGAATTGTAACGTTCAGGGCCTCCTAATGACGATGGAACACGCAAATTGCGTCCCGATTAAATACATCGTCCTCCAGCCGACTTGTCTCCATGGGTCTATTGCTGCCTCGGGCACCTTACGGCCGTTCTGCTGTGAGTCAAAGATTTTCGAATCGGACGAAAAACTGATAGTGAATTGTAACGTTCAGGGCCACCTAATGACGATGGAACACTAAAATTGCGTCCCGATTCAGTACATCGTCCTCCAGCAGTCTTGACTTCATGGGTCTATTGCTGCGTCGGGCACCTTATGGCGGTTCTGCTGTGAGTCTAGATTATCGAATGGGACAAAAAACTGATAGTGAATTGTAACGTTCAGGGCCTCCTAATGACGATGGATCTCTCAAATTGCGTCCCGATTCAATACATCGTCCTCCAGCAGACTTGTCTCCATTGGTCTATTGCTGCCTCGGGCACCTTATGACCGTTCTGCTGTGAGTCTAGATTATCGAATGGGACGAAAAACTGATAGTGAATTGTAACGTTCAGGGCCTCCTAATGACGATGGAACACTCAAATTGCGTCCCGATTCAATACATCGTCCTCCAGCAGACTTGTCTCCATGCGTCTATTGCTGCTTCGGGCACCTTATGGCCGTTCTGCTGTGAGTCAAAGATTTTCGAATCGGACGAAAAACTGATAGTGAATTGTAACGTTCAGGGCCACCTAATGACGATGGATCACTCAAATTGCGTCCCGATTCAATACATCGTCCTCCAGCCGACTTGACTCCATGGGTCTATTGCTGCCTCGGGCACCTTATGGCCGTTCTGCTGTGAGTCAAAGATTTTCGAATCAGACGAAGAACTGATAGTGAATTGTAACATTCAGGGCCACCTAATGACGATGGACCACACAAATTGCGTCCCGATTCAGTACATCGTCCTCCAGCCGACCTGACTCCATGGGTCTATTGCTGCCTCAGGCACCTTATGGCCGTTCTGCTGTGAGTCTAGATTATCGAATGGGACGAAAAACTGATAGTGAAATGTAACGTTCAGGGCCACCTAATGACGATGGATCACTCAAATTGCGTCCCGATTCAATATATCGTCCTCCAGCAGACTTGTTTCCATGGGTCTATTGTTGCCTCGGGCACCTTATAGCCGTTCTGCTGTGAGTCAAAGATTTTCGAATCAGACGAAGAACTGATAGTGAATTGTAACATTCAGGGCCACCTAATGACGATGGACCACACAAATTGCGTTCCGATTCAATACATCGTCCTCCAGCGGACTTGTCTCCATTGGTCTATTGCTGCCTCGGGCACCTAATGGCCGTTCTGCTGTGAGTCAAAGACTTTCGAATCGGACGAAAAACTGATAGTGAATTGTAACATTCAGGGCCACCTAATGACGATGGACCACGCAAATTGCGTCCCGATTCAATACATCGTCCTCCAGCCGAGTTGACTCCATGGGTCTATTGCTGCCTCGGGCACCTTATGGCCGTTCTGCTGTGAGTCTAGATTATCGAATGGGACAAAAAACTGATAGTGAATTGTAACGTTCATGGCCTCCTAATGACGATGGAACACTCAAATTGCGTCCCGATTCAATACATCGTCCTCCAGCAGACTTGTCTCCGTGCGTCTATTGCTGCTTCGGGCACCTTATGGCCGTTCTGCTGTGAGTCAAAGATTTTCGAATCGGACGAAAAACTGATAGTGAATTGTAACGTTCAGGGCTACCTAATGACGATGGATCACTCAAATTGCGTCCCGATTCAATACATCGTCCTCCAGCCGACCTGACTCCATGGGTCTATTGCTGCCTCAGGCACCTTATGGCCGTTCTGCTGTGAGTCTAGATTATCGAATGGGACGAAAAACTGATAGTGAAATGTAACGTTCAGGGCCACCTAATGACGATGGATCACTCAAATTGCGTCCCGATTCAATATATCGTCCTCCAGCAGACTTGTTTCCATGGGTCTATTGTTGCCTCGGGCACCTTATGGCCGTTCTGCTGTGAGTCAAAGATTTTCGAATCGGACGAAAAAGTCCGTCGCTCGTGGTCTCGCGGTAGCGTTTCGCTTCCCGAGCACGGGGTCCCGGGTTCGATTCCCGGCGGGGTCAGGGATTTTCACCTGCCTCGAGATGACTGGGTGTTTGTGTTGTGCTCATCATTTCATCATCATCCAGGAAAGTGGCGAAATTGGACTGAGCAAAGACTGGGTAATTGTACGGGCGCTGATAACCGCGCAGTTGAGCGCCCCACAAACCAAACATCATCATCATCATCATCGGACGAAAAACTGATAGTGAATTGTAACTTTCAGGGCAACCTAATGACGATGGATCACTCAAATTGCGTCCCGATTCAATACATCGTCCTCCAGCCGACTTGTCTCCATGGGTCTATTGCTGCCTCGGGCACCTTATGGCCGTTCTTCTGTGAGTCAAAGATTTTCGAATCGGACGAAAAACTGATAGTAAATTGGAACGTTCAGGGCCTCCTAATGACGATGGAACACTCAAATTGCGTCCCGATTCTATACATCGTCCTCCAGCGGACTTGTCTCCATTGGTCTATTGCTGCCTCGGGCACCTAATGGCCATTCTGCTGTGAGTCAAAGACTTTCGAATCGGACGAAAAACTGATAGTGAATTGTAACATTCAGGGCCACCTAATGACGATGGACCACGCAAATTGCGTCCCGACTCAATACATCGTCCTCCAGCCGAGTTGACTCCATGGGTCTATTGCTGCCTCGGGCACCTTATGGCCGTTCTGCTGTGAGTCAAAGTTTTTCGAATCGGACGAAAAACTGATAGTAAATTGGAACGTTCAGGCCCTCCTAATGACGATGGAACACTCAAATTGCGTTCCGATTCAATACATTGACCTCCAGCGGACTTGTCTCCATTGGTCTATTGCTGCCTCCGGCACCTAATGGCCGTTCTGCTGTGAGTCAAAGACTTTCGAATCGGACAAAAAACTGATAGTGAATTGTAACATTCAGGGCCACCTAATGACGATGGACCACGCAAATTGCGTCCCGATTCAATACATCGTCCTCCAGCCGAGTTGACTCCATGGGTCTATTGCTGCCTCGGGCACCTTATGGCCGTTCTGCTGTGAGTCTAGATTATCGAATGGGACAAAAAACTGATAGTTAATTGTAACGTTCAGGGACTCCTAATGACGATGGATCTCTCAAATTGCGTCCCGATTCAATACATCGTCCTCCAGCAGACTTGTCTCCATTGGTCTATTGCTGCCTCGGGCACCTTATGGCCGTTCTGCTGTGAGTCTAGTTTATCGAATGGGACGAAAAACTGATAGTGAATTGTAACGTTCAGGGCCTCCTAATGACGATGGAACACTCAAATTGCGTCCCGATTCAATACATCGTCCTCCAGCAGACTTGTCTCCATGCGTCTATTGCTGCTTCGGGCACCTTATGGCCGTTCTGCTGTGAGTCAAAGATTTTCGAATCGGACGAAAAACTGATAGTGAATTGTAACGTTCAGGGCCACCTAATGACGATGGATCACTCAAATTGCGTCCCGATTCAATACATCGTCCTCCAGCCGACTTGACTCCATGGGTCTATTGCTGCCTCGGGAACCTTATGGCCGTTCTGCTGTGAGTATAGATTATCGAATCGGACGAGAAACTGATAGTGAATTTGTAACTTTCAGGGCCACCTAATGACGATGGACCACGCAAATTGCGTCCCGACTCAATACATCGTCCTCCAGCCGAGTTGACTCCATGGGTCTATTGCTGCCTCGGGCACCTTATGGCCGTTCTGCTGTGAATCTAGATTATCGAATGGGACGAAAACTGCTAGTGAATTGTAACGTTCAGGGCCACCTAATGACGATGGATCACTCAAATTGCGTCCCGATTCTATATATCGTCCTCCAGCAGACTTGTCTCCATGGGTCGATTGCTGCCTCGGGCACCTTATGGCCGTTCTGCCGTGAGTCAAAGATTTTCGAATCGGACGAAAAACCTGATAGTGATTTGTAACATTCAGTGCCACCTAATGACGATGGACCACACAAATTGCGTCCCGATTCAGTACATCGTCCACTAGCCGACTTGACTCCATGGGTCTATTGCTGCCTAGGGCACCTAATGGCCGTTCTGCTGTGAGTCAAAGATTTTCGAATCGGACGAAAAACTGATAGTGAATTGTAACGTTCAGGGCCTCCTAATGACGATGGAACAAGCAAATTGCGTCCCGATTCAATACATCGTCCTCCAGCCGACTTGTCTCCATGGGTCAATTGCTGCCTCGGGCACCTTATGGCCGTTCTGCTGTGAGTCAAAGATTTTCGAATCGGACGAAAAACTGATAGTGAATTGTAACGTTCAGGGCCTCCTAATGACGATGGAACACTCAAATTGCGTCCCGATTCAATACATCGTCCTCCAGCAGACTTGTCTCCATGCGTCTATTGCTGCCTCGGGCACCTAATGGCCGTTCTGCTGTGAGTCAAAGATTTTCGAATCGGACGAAAAACTGATAGTGAATTGTATTGTTCAGGGCCTCCTAATGACGATGGAACACGCAAATTGCGTCCCGATTAAATACATCGTCCTCCAGCCGACTTGTCTCCATGGGTCTATTGCTGCCTCGGGCACCTTACGACCGTTCTGCTGTGAGTCAAAGATTTTCGAATCGGACGAAAAACTGATAGTGAATTGTAACGTTCAGGGCCACCTAATGACGATGGAACACTAAAATTGCGTCCCGATTCAGTACATCGTCCTCCAGCAGTCTTGACTTCATGGGTCTATTGCTGCGTCGGGCACCTTATGGCGGTTCTGCTGTGAGTCTAGATTATCGAATGGGACAAAAAACTGATAGTGAATTGTAACGTTCAGGGCCTCCTAATGACGATGGATCTCTCAAATTGCGTCCCGATTCAATACATCGTCCTCCAGCAGACTTGTCTCCATTGGTCTATTGCTGCCTCGGGCACCTTATGACCGTTCTGCTGTGAGTCTAGATTATCGAATGGGACGAAAAACTGATAGTGAATTGTAACGTTCAGGGCCACCTAATGACGATGGATCACTCAAATTGCGTCCCGATTCAATTTATCGTCCTCCAGCCGACTTGAATCCATGGGTCTATTGCTGCATCGGGCACATTATGGCCGTTCTGCTGTGAGTCTAGATTATCGAATGGGACGAAAAACTGATAGTGAATTGTAACGTTCAGGGCCTCCTAATGACGATGGAACACTCAAATTGCGTCCCGATTCAATACATCGTCCTCCAGCAGACTTGTCTCCATGCGTCTATTGCTGCTTCGGGCACCTTATGGCCGTTCTGCTGTGAGTCAAAGATTTTCGAATCGGACGAAAAACTGATAGTGAATTGTAACGTTCAGGGCCACCTAATGACGATGGATCACTCAAATTGCGTCCCGATTCAATACATCGTCCTCCAGCCGACTTGACTCCATGGGTCTATTGCTGCCTCGGGCACCTTATGGCCGTTCTGCTGTGAGTCAAAGATTTTCGAATCAGACGAAGAACTGATAGTGAATTGTAACATTCAGGGCCACCTAATGACGATGGATCACACAAATTGCGTCCCGATTCAGTACATCGTCCTCCAGCCGACCTGACTCCATGGGTCTATTGCTGCCTCAGGCACCTTATGGCCGTTCTGCTGTGAGTCTAGATTATCGAATGGGACGAAAAACTGATAGTGAAATGTAACGTTCAGGGCCACCTAATGACGATGGATCACTCAAATTGCGTCCCGATTCAATATATCGTCCTCCAGCAGACTTGTTTCCATGGGTCTATTGTTGCCTCGGGCACCTTATAGCCGTTCTGCTGTGAGTCAAAGATTTTCGAATCAGACGAAGAACTGATAGTGAATTGTAACATTCAGGGCCACCTAATGACGATGGACCACACAAATTGCGTCCCGATTCAGTACATCGTCCTCCAGCCGACCTGACTCCATGGGTCTATTGCTGCCTCAGGCACCTTATGGCCGTTCTGCTGTGAGTCTAGATTATCGAATGGGACGAAAAACTGATAGTGAAATGTAACATTCAGGGCCACCTAATGACGATGGACCACGCAAATTGCGTCCCGATTCAATACATCGTCCTCCAGCCGAGTTGACTCCATGGGTCTTTTGCTGCCTCGGGCACCTTATGGCCGTTCTGCTGTGAGTCTAGATTATCGAATGGGACAAAAAACTGATAGTTAATTGTAACGTTCAGGGCCTCCTAATGACGATGGATCTCTCAAATTGCGTCCCGATTCAATACATCGTCCTCCAGCAGACTTGTCTCCATTGGTCTATTGCTGCCTCGGGCACCTTATGGCCGTTCTGCTGTGAGTCTAGTTTATCGAATGGGACGAAAAACTGATAGTGAATTGTAACGTTCAGGGCCTCCTAATGACGATGGATCTCTCAAATTGCGTCCCGATTCAATACATCGTCCTCCAGCAGACTTGTCTCCATTGGTCTATTGCTGCCTCGGGCACCTTATGACCGTTCTGCTGTGAGTCTAGATTATCGAATGGGACGAAAAACTGATAGTGAATTGTAACGTTCAGGGCCACCTAATGACGATGGATCACTCAAATTGCGTCCCGATTCAATTTATCGTCCTCCAGCCGACTTGAATCCATGGGTCTATTGCTGCATCGGGCACATTATGGCCGTTCTGCTGTGAGTCTAGATTATCGAATGGGACGAAAAACTGATAGTGAATTGTAACGTTCAGGGCCTCCTAATGACGATGGAACACTCAAATTGCGTCCCGAATCAATACATCGTCCTCCAGCAGACTTGTCTCCATGCGTCTATTGCTGCTTCGGGCACCTTATGGCCGTTCTGCTGTGAGTCAAAGATTTTCGAATCGGACGAAAAACTGATAGTGAATTGTAACGTTCAGGGCCACCTAATGACGATGGATCACTCAAATTGCGTCCCGATTCAATACATCGTCCTCCAGCCGACTTGACTCCATGGGTCTATTGCTGCCTCGGGCACCTTATGGCCGTTCTGCTGTGAGTCAAAGATTTTCGAATCAGACGAAGAACTGATAGTGAATTGTAACATTCAGGGCCACCTAATGACGATGGACCACACAAATTGCGTCCCGATTCAATATATCGTCCTCCAGCAGACTTGTTTCCATGTGTCTATTGTTGCCTCGGGCACCTTATAGCCGTTCTGCTGTGAGTCAAAGATTTTCGAATCAGACGAAGAACTGATAGTGAATTGTAACATTCAGGGCCACCTAATGACGATGGACCACACAAATTGCGTTCCGATTCAATACATCGTCCTCCAGCGGACTTGTCTCCATTGGTCTATTGCTGCCTCGGGCACCTAATGGCCGTTCTGCTGTGAGTCAAAGACTTTCGAATCGGACGAAAAACTGATAGTGAATTGTAACATTCAGGGCCACCTAATGACGATGGACCACGCAAATTGCGTCCCGATTAAATACATCGTCCTCCAGCCGACTTGTCTCCATGGGTCTATTGCTGCCTCGGGCACCTTACGGCCGTTCTGCTGTGAGTCAAAGATTTTCGAATCGGACGAAAAACTGATAGTGAATTGTAACGTTCAGGGCCTCCTAATGACGATGGAACACTCAAATTGCGTCCCGATTCAATACATCGTCCTCCAGCAGACTTGTCTCCATGCGTCTATTGCTGCCTCGGGCACCTTATGGCCGTTCTGCTGTGAGTCTAGTTTATCGAATGGGACGAAAAACTGATAGTGAATTGTAACGTTCAGGGCCACCTAATGACGATGGATCACTCAAATTGCGTCCCGATTCAATTTATCGTCCTCCAGCCGACTTGACTCCATGGGTCTATTGCTGCATCGGGCACCTTAAGGCCGTTCTGCTGTGAGTCTAGATTATCGAATGGCACGAAAAACTGATAGTGAATTGTAACGTTCAGGGCCTCCTAATGACGATGGAACACTCAAATTGCGTCCCGATTCAATACATCGTCCTCCAGCAGAATTGTCTCCATGCGTCTATTGGTGCCTCGGGCACCTTATGGCCGTTCTGCTGTGAGTCAAAGATTTTCGAATCGGACGAAAAACTGATAGTGAATTGTAACGTTCAGGGCTACCTAATGACGATGGATCACTCAAATTGCGTCCCGATTCAATACATCGTCCTCCAGCCGACTTGACTCCATGGGTCTATTGCTGCCTCGGGCACCTTATGGCCGTTCTGCTGTGAGTCTAGATTATCGAATGGGACAAAAAACTGATAGTGAATTGTAACGTTCAGGGCCTCCTAATGACGATGGATCACTCAAATTGCGTCCCGATCAAATGCATCGTCCACCAGGAGACTTGTCTCCATGGGTCTATTGCTGCCTCGGGCACCTTATGGCCGTTCTGCTGTGTGTCTAGATTATCGAATGGGACGAAAAACTGATAGTGAATTGTAACGTTCAGGGCCACCTAATGACGATGGATCACTCAAATTGCGTCCCGATTCAATACATCGTCCTCCAGCCGACTTGACTCCATGGGTCTATTGCTGCCTCGGGCACCTTATGGCCGTTCTGCTGTGAGTCAAAGATTTTCGAATCGGACGAAAAACTGATAGTGAATTGTAACATTCAGGGCCACCTAATGACGATGGACCACACAAATTGCGTCCCGATTCAGTACATCGTCCTCCAGCCGACCTGACTCCATGGGTCTATTGCTGCCTCAGGCACCTTATGGCCGTTCTGCTGTGAGTCTAGATTATCGAATGGGACGAAAAACTGATAGAGAAATGTAACGTTCAGGGCCACCTAATGACGATGGATCACTCAAATTGCGTCCCGATTCAATATATCGTCCTCCAGCAGACTTGTTTCCATGGGTCTATTGTTGCCTCGGGCACCTTATAGCCGTTCTGCTGTGAGTCAAAGATTTTCGAATCGGACGAAAAACTGATAGTGAATTGTAACTTTCAGGGCAACCTAATGACGATGGATCACTCAAATTGCGTCCCGATTCAATACATCGTCCTCCAGCCGACTTGTCTCCATGGGTCTATTGCTGCCTCGGGCACCTTATGGCCGTTCTTCTGTGAGTCAAAGATTTTCGAATCGGACGAAAAACTGATAGTAAATTGGAACGTTCAGGGCCTCCTAATGACGATGGAACAGTCAAATTGCGTCCCGATTCTATACATCGTCCTCCAGCGGACTTGTCTCCATTGGTCTATTGCTGCCTCGGGCACCTAATGGCCATTCTGCTGTGAGTCAAAGACTTTCGAATCGGACGAAAAACTGATAGTGAATTGTAACATTCAGGGCCACCTAATGACGATGGACCACGCAAATTGCGTCCCGACTCAATACATCGTCCTCCAGCAGAGTTCACTCCATGGGTCTATTGCTGCCTCGGGTACCTTATGGCCGTTCTGCTGTGAATGTAGATTATCGAATGGGACGAAAACTGGTAGTGAATTGTAACGTTCAGGGCCACCTAATGACGATGGATCACTCAAATTGCGTCCCGATTCAATATATCGTCCTCCAGCCGACTTGTCTCCATGGGTCTATTGCTGCCTCGGGCACCTTATGGCCGTTCTGCTGTGAGTCAAAGATTTTCGAATCGGACGAAAAACTGATAGTAAATTGGAACGTTCAGGCCCTCCTAATGACGATGGAACACTCAAATTGCGTTCCGATTCAATACATCGTCCTCCAGCGGACTTGTCTCCATTGGTCTATTGCTGCCTCGGGCACCTAATGGCCGTTCTGCTGTGAGTCAAAGACTTTCGAATCGGACGAAAAACTGATAGTGAATTGTAACATTCAGGGCCACCTAATGACGATGGACCACGCAAATTGCGTCCCGATTCAATACATCGTCCTCCAGCCGAGTTGACTCCATGGGTCTATTGCTGCCTCGGGCACCTTATGGCCGTTCTGCTGTGAGTCTAGATTATCGAATGGGACAAAAAACTGATAGTGAATTGTAACGTTCATGGCCTCCTAATGACGATGGAACACTCAAATTGCGTCCCGATTCAATACATCGTCCTCCAGCAGACTTGTCTCCATGCGTCTATTGCTGCTTCGGGCACCTTATGGCCGTTCTGCTGTGAGTCAAAGATTTTCGAATCAGACGAAAAACTGATAGTGAATTGTAACGTTCAGGGCTACCTAATGACGATGGATCACTCAAATTGCGTCCCGATTCAATACATCGTCCTCCAGCCGACTTGACTCCATGGGTCTATTGCTGCCTCGGGCACCTTATGGCCGTTCTGCTGTGAGTCTAGATTATCGAATGGGACAAAAAACTGATAGTGAATTGTAACGTTCAGGGCCTCCTAATGACGATGGATCACTCAAATTGCGTCCCGATTAAATGCATCGTCCACCAGGAGACTTGTCTCCATGGGTCTATTGCTGCCTCGGGCACCTTATGGCCGTTCTGCTGTGTGTCTAGATTATCGAATGGAAGAAAAACTGATAGTGAATTGTAACGTTCAGGGCCACCTAATGACGATGGATCACTCAAATTGCGTCCCGATTCAATACATCGTCCTCCAGCCGACTTGACTCCATGGGTCTATTGCTGCCTCGGGCACCTTATGGCCGTTCTGCTGTGAGTCAAAGATTTTCGAATCGGACGAAAAACTGATAGTGAATTGTAACATTCAGGGCCACCTAATGACGATGGACCACACAAATTGCGTCCCGATTCAGTACATCGTCCTCCAGCCGACCTGACTCCATGGGTCTATTGCTGCCTCAGGCACCTTATGGCCGTTCTGCTGTGAGTCTAGATTATCGAATGGGACGAAAAACTGATAGTGAAATGTAACGTTCAGGGCCACCTAATGACGATGGATCACTCAAATTGCGTCCCGATTCAATATATCGTCCTCCAGCAGACTTGTTTCCATGGGTCTATTGTTGCCTCGGGCACCTTATGGCCGTTCTGCTGTGAGTCAAAGATTTTCGAATCGGACGAAAAACTGATAGTGAATTGTAACTTTCAGGGCAACCTAATGACGATGGATCACTCAAATTGCGTCCCGATTCAATACATCGTCCTCCAGCCGACTTGTCTCCATGGGTCTATTGCTGCCTCGGGCACCTTATGGCCGTTCTTCTGTGAGTCAAAGATTTTCGAATCGGACGAAAAACTGATAGTAAATTGGAACGTTCAGGGCCTCCTAATGACGATGGAACACTCAAATTGCGTCCCGATTCTATACATCGTCCTCCAGCGGACTTGTCTCCATTGGTCTATTGCTGCCTCGGGCACCTAATGGCCATTCTGCTGTGAGTCAAAGACTTTCGAATCGGACGAAAAACTGATAGTGAATTGTTACATTCAGGGCCACCTAATGACGATGGACCACGCAAATTGCGTCCCGACTCAATACATCGTCCTCCAGCCGAGTTGACTCCATGGGTCTATTGCTGCCTCGGGCACCTTATGGCCGTTCTGCTGTGAGTCAAAGTTTTTCGAATCGGACGAAAAACTGATAGTAAATTGGAACGTTCAGGCCCTCCTAATGACGATGGAACACTCAAATTGCGTTCCGATTCAATACATTGACCTCCAGCGGACTTGTCTCCATTGGTCTATTGCTGCCTCGGGCACCTAATGGCCGTTCTGCTGTGAGTCAAAGACTTTCGAATCGGACAAAAAACTGATAGTGAATTGTAACATTCAGGGCCACCTAATGACGATGGACCACGCAAATTGCGTCCCGATTCAATACATCGTCCTCCAGCCGAGTTGACTCCATGGGTCTATTGCTGCCTCGGGCACCTTATGGCCGTTCTGCTGTGAGTCTAGATTATCGAATGGGACAAAAAACTGATAGTTAATTGTAACGTTCAGGGCCTCCTAATGACGATGGATCTCTCAAATTGCGTCCCGATTCAATACATCGTCCTCCAGCAGACTTGTCTCCATTGGTCTATTGCTGCTTCGGGCACCTTATGGCCGTTCTGCTGTGAGTCAAAGATTTTCGAATCGGACGAAAAACTGATAGTGAATTGTAACGTTCAGGGCCACCTAATGACGATGGATCACTCAAATTGCGTCCCGATTCAATACATCGTCCTCCAGCCGACTTGACTCCATGGGTCTATTGCTGCCTCGGGAACCTTATGGCCGTTCTGCTGTGAGTATAGATTATCGAATGGGACAAAAAACTGATAGTGAATTGTAACGTTCAGGGCCACCTAATGACGATGGATCACTCAAATTGCGTCCCGATTCAATACATCGTCCTCCAGCAGGTGCCTCGGGCACCTAATGGCCGTTCTGCTGTGAGTCAAAGACTTTCGAATCGGACAAAAAACTGATAGTGAAATGTAACATTCAGGGCCACCTAATGACGATGGACCACGCAAATTGCGTCCCGATTCAATACATCGTCCTCCAGCCGAGTTGACTCCATGGGTCTATTGCTGCCTCGGGCACCTTATGGCCGTTCTGCTGTGAGTCTAGATTATCGAATGGGACAAAAAACTGATAGTTAATTGTAACGTTCAGGGCCTCCTAATGACGATGGATCTCTCAAATTGCGTCCCGATTCAATACATCGTCCTCCAGCCGACTTGACTCCATGGGTCTATTGCTGCCTCGGGAACCTTATGGCCGTTCTGCTGTGAGTATAGATTATCGAATCGGACGAGAAACTGATAGTGAATTTGTAACTTTCAGGGCCACCTAATGACGATGGACCACGCAAATTGCGTCCCGACTCAATACATCGTCCTCCAGCCGAGTTGACTCCATGGGTCTATTGCTGCCTCGGGCACCTTATGGCCGTTCTGCTGTGAATCTAGATTATCGAATGGGACGAAAACTGGTAGTGAATTGTAACGTTCAGGGCCACCTAATGACGATGGATCACTCAAATTGCGTCCCGATTCAATATATCGTCCTCCAGCAGACTTGTCTCCATGGGTCGATTGCTGCCTCGGGCACCTTATGGCCGTTCTGCCGTGAGTCAAAGATTTTCGAATCGGACGAAAAACCTGATAGTGATTTGTAACATTCAGTGCCACCTAATGACGATGGACCACACAAATTGCGTCCCGATTCAGTACATCGTCCACTAGCCGACTTGACTCCATGGGACTATTGCTGCCTCGGGCACCTTATGGCCGTTCTGCTGTGAGTCTAGATTATCGAATGGGATGAAAAACTGATAGTGAATTGTAACGTTCAGGGCCACCTAATGACGATGGATCACTCAAATTGCGTCCCGATTCAATACATCGTCCTCCAGCAGACTTGTCTCCATGGTTCTATTGCTGCCTCGGGCACCTTATGGCAGTCCTGCTGTGACTCAAAGATTTTCGAATCGGACGAAAAACTGATAGTGAATTGTAACGTTCAGGGCCTCCTAATGACGATGGAACACTCAAATTGCGTCCCGATTCAATACATCGTCCTCCAGCAGACTTGTCTCCATGCGTCTATTGCTGCCTCGGGCACCTAATGGCCGTTCTGCTGTGAGTCAAAGATTTTCGAATCGGACGAAAAACTGATAGTGAATTGTAACGTTCAGGGCCTCCTAATGACGATGGAACACGCAAATTGCGTCCCGATTCAATACATCGTCCTCCAGCCGACTTGTCTCCATGGGTCAATTGCTGCCTCGGGCACCTTATGGCCGTTCTGCTGTGAGTCAAAGATTTTCGAATCGGACGAAAAACTGATAGTGAATTGTAACGTTCAGGGCCTCCTAATGACGATGGAACACTCAAATTGCGTCCCGATTCAATACATCGTCCTCCAGCAGACTTGTCTCCATGCGTCTATTGCTGCCTCGGGCACCTAATGGCCGTTCTGCTGTGAGTCAAAGATTTTCGAATCGGACGAAAAACTGATAGTGAATTGTAACGTTCAGGGCCTCCTAATGACGATGGAACACGCAAATTGCGTCCCGATTAAATACATCGTCCTCCAGCCGACTTGTCTCCATGGGTCTATTGCTGCCTCGGGCACCTTACGGCCGTTCTGCTGTGAGTCAAAGATTTTCGAATCGGACGAAAAAATGATAGTGAATTGTAACGTTCAGGGCCACCTAATGACGATGGAACACTAAAATTGCGTCCCGATTCAGTACATCGTCCTCCAGCAGTCTTGACTTCATGGGTCTATTGCTGCGTCGGGCACCTTATGGCGGTTCTGCTGTGAGTCTAGATTATCGAATGGGACAAAAAACTGATAGTGAATTGTAACGTTCAGGGCCTCCTAATGACGATGGATCTCTCAAATTGCGTCCCGATTCAATACATCGTCCTCCAGCAGACTTGTCTCCATTGGTCTATTGCTGCCTCGGGCACCTTATGACCGTTCTGCTGTGAGTCTAGATTATCGAATGGGACGAAAAACTGATAGTGAATTGTAACGTTCAGGGCCTCCTAATGACGATGGAACACTCAAATTGCGTCCCGATTCAATACATCGTCCTCCAGCAGACTTGTCTCCATGCGTCTATTGCTGCTTCGGGCACCTTATGGCCGTTCTGCTGTGAGTCAAAGATTTTCGAATCGGACGAAAAACTGATAGTGAATTGTAACGTTCAGGGCCACCTAATGACGATGGATCACTCAAATTGCGTCCCGATTCAATACATCGTCCTCCAGCCGACTTGACTCCATGGGTCTATTGCTGCCTCGGGCACCTTATGGCCGTTCTGCTGTGAGTCAAAGATTTTCGAATCAGACGAAGAACTGATAGTGAATTGTAACATTCAGGGCCACCTAATGACGATGGACCACACAAATTGCGTCCCGATTCAGTACATCGTCCTCCAGCCGACCTGACTCCATGGGTCTATTGCTGCCTCAGGCACCTTATGGCCGTTCTGCTGTGAGTCTAGATTATCGAATGGGACGAAAAACTGATAGTGAAATGTAACGTTCAGGGCCACCTAATGACGATGGATCACTCAAATTGCGACCCGATTCAATATATCGTCCTCCAGCAGACTTGTTTCCATGGGTCTATTGTTGCCTCGGGCACCTTATAGCCGTTCTGCTGTGAGTCAAAGATTTTCGAATCAGACGAAGAACTGATAGTGAATTGTAACATTCAGGGCCACCTAATGACGATGGACCACACAAATTGCGTTCCGATTCAATACATCGTCCTCCAGCGGACTTGTCTCCATTGGTCTATTGCTGCCTCGGGCACCTAATGGCCGTTCTGCTGTGAGTCAAAGACTTTCGAATCGGACGAAAAACTGATAGTGAATTGTAACATTCAGGGCCACCTAATGACGATGGACCACGCAAATTGCGTCCCGATTCAATACATCGTCCTCCAGCCGAGTTGACTCCATGGGTCTATTGCTGCCTCGGGCACCTTATGGCCGTTCTGCTGTGAGTCTAGATTATCGAATGGGACAAAAAACTGATAGTGAATTGTAACGTTCATGGCCTCCTAATGACGATGGAACACTCAAATTGCGTCCCGATTCAATACATCGTCCTCCAGCAGACTTGTCTCCGTGCGTCTATTGCTGCTTCGGGCACCTTATGGCCGTTCTGCTGTGAGTCAAAGATTTTCGAATCGGACGAAAAACTGATAGTGAATTGTAACGTTCAGGGCTACCTAATGACGATGGATCACTCAAATTGCGTCCCGATTCAATACATCGTCCTCCAGCCGACCTGACTCCATGGGTCTATTGCTGCCTCAGGCACCTTATGGCCGTTCTGCTGTGAGTCTAGATTATCGAATGGGACGAAAAACTGATAGTGAAATGTAACGTTCAGGGCCACCTAATGACGATGGATCACTCAAATTGCGTCCCGATTCAATATATCGTCCTCCAGCAGACTTGTTTCCATGGGTCTATTGTTACCTCGGGCACCTTATGGCCGTTCTGCTGTGAGTCAAAGATTTTCGAATCGGACGAAAAAGTCCGCCGCTCGTGGTCTCGCGGTAGCGTTTCGCTTCCCGAGCACGGGGTCCCGGGTTCGATTCCCGGCGGGGTCAGGGATTTTCACCTGCCTCGAGATGACTGGGTGTTTGTGTTGTGCTCATCATTTCATCATCATCCAGGAAAGTGGCGAAATTGGACTGAGCAAAGACTGGGTAATTGTACGGGCGCTGATAACCGCGCAGTTGAGCGCCCCACAAACCAAACATCATCATCATCATCATCGGACGAAAAACTGATAGTGAATTGTAACTTTCAGGGCAACCTAATGACGATGGATCACTCAAATTGCGTCCCGATTCAATACATCGTCCTCCAGCCGACTTGTCTCCATGGGTCTATTGCTGCCTCGGGCACCTTATGGCCGTTCTTCTGTGAGTCAAAGATTTTCGAATCGGACGAAAAACTGATAGTAAATTGGAACGTTCAGGGCCTCCTAATGACGATGGAACACTCAAATTGCGTCCCGATTCTATACATCGTCCTCCAGCGGACTTGTCTCCATTGGTCTATTGCTGCCTCGGGCACCTAATGGCCATTCTGCTGTGAGTCAAAGACTTTCGAATCGGACGAAAAACTGATAGTGAATTGTAACATTCAGGGCCACCTAATGACGATGGACCACGCAAATTGCGTCCCGACTCAATACATCGTCCTCCAGCCGAGTTGACTCCATGGGTCTATTGCTGCCTCGGGCACCTTATGGCCGTTCTGCTGTGAGTCAAAGTTTTTCGAATCGGACGAAAAACTGATAGTAAATTGGAACGTTCAGGCCCTCCTAATGACGATGGAACACTCAAATTGCGTTCCGATTCAATACATTGACCTCCAGCGGACTTGTCTCCATTGGTCTATTGCTGCCTCCGGCACCTAATGGCCGTTCTGCTGTGAGTCAAAGACTTTCGAATCGGACAAAAAACTGATAGTGAATTGTAACATTCAGGGCCACCTAATGACGATGGACCACGCAAATTGCGTCCCGATTCAATACATCGTCCTCCAGCCGAGTTGACTCCATGGGTCTATTGCTGCCTCGGGCACCTTATGGCCGTTCTGCTGTGAGTCTAGATTATCGAATGGGACAAAAAACTGATAGTTAATTGTAACGTTCAGGGCCTCCTAATGACGATGGATCTCTCAAATTGCGTCCCGATTCAATACATCGTCCTCCAGCAGACTTGTCTCCATTGGTCTATTGCTGCCTCGGGCACCTTATGGCCGTTCTGCTGTGAGTCTAGTTTATCGAATGGGACGAAAAACTGATAGTGAATTGTAACGTTCAGGGCCTCCTAATGACGATGGAACACTCAAATTGCGTCCCGATTCAATACATCGTCCTCCAGCAGACTTGTCTCCAGGCGTCTATTGCTGCTTCGGGCACCTTATGGCCGTTCTGCTGTGAGTCAAAGATTTTCGAATCGGACGAAAAACTGATAGTGAATTGTAACGTTCAGGGCCACCTAATGACGATGGATCACTCAAATTGCGTCCCGATTCAATACATCGTCCTCCAGCCGACTTGACTCCATGGGTCTATTGCTGCCTCGGGAACCTTATGGCCGTTCTGCTGTGAGTATAGATTATCGAATCGGACGAGAAACTGATAGTGAATTTGTAACTTTCAGGGCCACCTAATGACGATGGACCACGCAAATTGCGTCCCGACTCAATACATCGTCCTCCAGCCGAGTTGACTCCATGGGTCTATTGCTGCTTAGGGCACCTTATGGCCGTTCTGCTGTGAATCTAGATTATCGAATGGGACGAAAACTGGTAGTGAATTGTAACGTTCAGGGCCACCTAATGACGATGGATCACTCAAATTGCGTCCCGATTCAATATATCGTCCTCCAGCAGACTTGTCTCCATGGGTCGATTGCTGCCTCGGGCACCTTATGGCCGTTCTGCCGTGAGTCAAAGATTTTCGAATCGGACGAAAAACCTGATAGTGATTTGTAACATTCAGTGCCACCTAATGACGATGGACCACACAAATTGCGTCCCGATTCAGTACATCGTCCACTAGCCGACTTGACTCCATGGGACTATTGCTGCCTCGGGCACCTTATGGCCGTTCTGCTGTGAGTCTAGATTATCGAATGGGATGAAAAACTGATAGTGAATTGTAACGTTCAGGGCCACCTAATGACGATGGATCACTCAAATTGCGTCCCGATTCAATACATCGTCCTCCAGCAGACTTGTCTCCATGGTTCTATTGCTGCCTCGGGCACCTTATGGCAGTCCTGCTGTGACTCAAAGATTTTCGAATCGGACGAAAAACTGATAGTGAATTGTAACGTTCAGGGCCTCCTAATGACGATGGAACACGCAAATTGCGTCCCGATTCAATACATCGTCCTCCAGCCGACTTGTCTCCATGGGTCAATTGCTGCCTCGGGCACCTTATGGCCGTTCTGCTGTGAGTCAAAGATTTTCGAATCGGACGAAAAACTGATAGTGAATTGTAACGTTCAGGGCCTCCTAATGACGATGGAACACTCAAATTGCGTCCCGATTCAATACATCGTCCTCCAGCAGACTTGTCTCCATGCGTCTATTGCTGCCTCGGGCACCTAATGGCCGTTCTGCTGTGAGTCAAAGATTTTCGAATCGGACGAAAAACTGATAGTGAATTGTAACGTTCAGGGCCTCCTAATGACGATGGAACACGCAAATTGCGTCCCGATTAAATACATCGTCCTCCAGCCGACTTGTCTCCATGGGTCTATTGCTGCCTCGGGCACCTTACGGCCGTTCTGCTGTGAGTCAAAGATTTTCGAATCGGACGAAAAACTGATAGTGAATTGTAACGTTCAGGGCCACCTAATGACGATGGAACACTAAAATTGCGTCCCGATTCAGTACATCGTCCTCCAGCAGTCTTGACTTCATGGGTCTATTGCTGCGTCGGGCACCTTATGGCGGTTCTGCTGTGAGTCTAGATTATCGAATGGGACAAAAAACTGATAGTGAATTGTAACGTTCAGGGCCTCCTAATGACGATGGATCTCTCAAATTGCGTCCCGATTCAATACATCGTCCTCCAGCAGACTTGTCTCCATTGGTCTATTGCTGCCTCGGGCACCTTATGACCGTTCTGCTGTGAGTCTAGATTATCGAATGGGACGAAAAACTGATAGTGAATTGTAACGTTCAGGGCCTCCTAATGACGATGGAACACTCAAATTGCGTCCCGATTCAATACATCGTCCTCCAGCAGACTTGTCTCCATGCGTCTATTGCTGCTTCGGGCACCTTATGGCCGTTCTGCTGTGAGTCAAAGATTTTCGAATCGGACGAAAAACTGATAGTGAATTGTAACGTTCAGGGCCACCTAATGACGATGGATCACTCAAATTGCGTCCCGATTCAATACATCGTCCTCCAGCCGACTTGACTCCATGGGTCTATTGCTGCCTCGGGCACCTTATGGCCGTTCTGCTGTGAGTCAAAGATTTTCGAATCAGACGAAGAACTGATAGTGAATTGTAACATTCAGGGCCACCTAATGACGATGGACCACACAAATTGCGTCCCGATTCAGTACATCGTCCTCCAGCCGACCTGACTCCATGGGTCTATTGCTGCCTCAGGCACCTTATGGCCGTTCTGCTGTGAGTCTAGATTATCGAATGGGACGAAAAACTGATAGTGAAATGTAACGTTCAGGGCCACCTAATGACGATGGATCACTCAAATTGCGTCCCGATTCAATATATCGTCCTCCAGCAGACTTGTTTCCATGGGTCTATTGTTGCCTCGGGCACCTTATAGCCGTTCTGCTGTGAGTCAAAGATTTTCGAATCAGACGAAGAACTGATAGTGAATTGTAACATTCAGGGCCACCTAATGACGATGGACCACACAAATTGCGTTCCGATTCAATACATCGTCCTCCAGCGGACTTGTCTCCATTGGTCTATTGCTGCCTCGGGCACCTAATGGCCGTTCTGCTGTGAGTCAAAGACTTTCGAATCGGACGAAAAACTGATAGTGAATTGTAACATTCAGGGCCACCTAATGACGATGGACCACGCAAATTGCGTCCCGATTCAATACATCGTCCTCCAGCCGAGTTGACTCCATGGGTCTATTGCTGCCTCGGGCACCTTATGGCCGTTCTGCTGTGAGTCTAGATTATCGAATGGGACAAAAAACTGATAGTGAATTGTAACGTTCATGGCCTCCTAATGACGATGGAACACTCAAATTGCGTCCCGATTCAATACATCGTCCTCCAGCAGACTTGTCTCCGTGCGTCTATTGCTGCTTCGGGCACCTTATGGCCGTTCTGCTGTGAGTCAAAGATTTTCGAATCGGACGAAAAACTGATAGTGAATTGTAACGTTCAGGGCTACCTAATGACGATGGATCACTCAAATTGCGTCCCGATTCAATACATCGTCCTCCAGCCGACCTGACTCCATGGGTCTATTGCTGCCTCAGGCACCTTATGGCCGTTCTGCTGTGAGTCTAGATTATCGAATGGGACGAAAAACTGATAGTGAAATGTAACGTTCAGGGCCACCTAATGACGATGGATCACTCAAATTGCGTCCCGATTCAATATATCGTCCTCCAGCCGAGTTGACTCCATGGGTCTATTGCTGCCTCGGGCACCTTATGGCCGTTCTGCTGTGAGTCAAAGTTTTTCGAATCGGACGAAAAACTGATAGTAAATTGGAACGTTCAGGCCCTCCTAATGACGATGGAACACTCAAATTGCGTTCCGATTCAATACATTGACCTCCAGCGGACTTGTCTCCATTGGTCTATTGCTGCCTCCGGCACCTAATGGCCGTTCTGCTGTGAGTCAAAGACTTTCGAATCGGACAAAAAACTGATAGTGAATTGTAACATTCAGGGCCACCTAATGACGATGGACCACGCAAATTGCGTCCCGACTCAATACATCGTCCTCCAGCCGAGTTGACTCCATGGGTCTATTGCTGCTTCGGGCACCTTATGGCCGTTCTGCTGTGAATCTAGATTATCGAATGGGACGAAAACTGGTAGTGAATTGTAACGTTCAGGGCCACCTAATGACGATGGATCACTCAAATTGCGTCCCGATTCAATATATCGTCCTCCAGCAGACTTGTCTCCATGGGTCGATTGCTGCCTCGGGCACCTTATGGCCGTTCTGCCGTGAGTCAAAGATTTTCGAATCGGACGAAAAACCTGATAGTGATTTGTAACATTCAGTGCCACCTAATGACGATGGACCACACAAATTGCGTCCCGATTCAGTACATCGTCCACTAGCCGACTTGACTCCATGGGACTATTGCTGCCTCGGGCACCTTATGGCCGTTCTGCTGTGAGTCTAGATTATCGAATGGGATGAAAAACTGATAGTGAATTGTAACGTTCAGGGCCACCTAATGACGATGGATCACTCAAATTGCGTCCCGATTCAATACATCGTCCTCCAGCAGACTTGTCTCCATGGTTCTATTGCTGCCTCGGGCACCTTATGGCAGTCCTGCTGTGACTCAAAGATTTTCGAATCGGACGAAAAACTGATAGTGAATTGTAACGTTCAGGGCCTCCTAATGACGATGGAACACGCAAATTGCGTCCCGATTCAATACATCGTCCTCCAGCCGACTTGTCTCCATGGGTCAATTGCTGCCTCGGGCACCTTATGGCCGTTCTGCTGTGAGTCAAAGATTTTCGAATCGGACGAAAAACTGATAGTGAATTGTAACGTTCAGGGCCTCCTAATGACGATGGAACACTCAAATTGCGTCCCGATTCAATACATCGTCCTCCAGCAGACTTGTCTCCATGCGTCTATTGCTGCCTCGGGCACCTAATGGCCGTTCTGCTGTGAGTCAAAGATTTTCGAATCGGACGAAAAACTGATAGTGAATTGTAACGTTCAGGGCCTCCTAATGACGATGGAACACGCAAATTGCGTCCCGATTAAATACATCGTCCTCCAGCCGACTTGTCTCCATGGGTCTATTGCTGCCTCGGGCACCTTACGGCCGTTCTGCTGTGAGTCAAAGATTTTCGAATCGGACGAAAAACTGATAGTGAATTGTAACGTTCAGGGCCACCTAATGACGATGGAACACTAAAATTGCGTCCCGATTCAGTACATCGTCCTCCAGCAGTCTTGACTTCATGGGTCTATTGCTGCGTCGGGCACCTTATGGCGGTTCTGCTGTGAGTCTAGATTATCGAATGGGACAAAAAACTGATAGTGAATTGTAACGTTCAGGGCCTCCTAATGACGATGGATCTCTCAAATTGCGTCCCGATTCAATACATCGTCCTCCAGCAGACTTGTCTCCATTGGTCTATTGCTGCCTCGGGCACCTTATGACCGTTCTGCTGTGAGTCTAGATTATCGAATGGGACGAAAAACTGATAGTGAATTGTAACGTTCAGGGCCTCCTAATGACGATGGAACACTCAAATTGCGTCCCGATTCAATACATCGTCCTCCAGCAGACTTGTCTCCATGCGTCTATTGCTGCTTCGGGCACCTTATGGCCGTTCTGCTGTGAGTCAAAGATTTTCGAATCGGACGAAAAACTGATAGTGAATTGTAACGTTCAGGGCCACCTAATGACGATGGATCACTCAAATTGCGTCCCGATTCAATACATCGTCCTCCAGCCGACTTGACTCCATGGGTCTATTGCTGCCTCGGGCACCTTATGGCCGTTCTGCTGTGAGTCAAAGATTTTCGAATCAGACGAAGAACTGATAGTGAATTGTAACATTCAGGGCCACCTAATGACGATGGACCACACAAATTGCGTCCCGATTCAGTACATCGTCCTCCAGCCGACCTGACTCCATGGGTCTATTGCTGCCTCAGGCACCTTATGGCCGTTCTGCTGTGAGTCTAGATTATCGAATGGGACGAAAAACTGATAGTGAAATGTAACGTTCAGGGCCACCTAATGACGATGGATCACTCAAATTGCGTCCCGATTCAATATATCGTCCTCCAGCAGACTTGTTTCCATGGGTCTATTGTTGCCTCGGGCACCTTATAGCCGTTCTGCTGTGAGTCAAAGATTTTCGAATCAGACGAAGAACTGATAGTGAATTGTAACATTCAGGGCCACCTAATGACGATGGACCACACAAATTGCGTTCCGATTCAATACATCGTCCTCCAGCGGACTTGTCTCCATTGGTCTATTGCTGCCTCGGGCACCTAATGGCCGTTCTGCTGTGAGTCAAAGACTTTCGAATCGGACGAAAAACTGATAGTGAATTGTAACATTCAGGGCCACCTAATGACGATGGACCACGCAAATTGCGTCCCGATTCAATACATCGTCCTCCAGCCGAGTTGACTCCATGGGTCTATTGCTGCCTCGGGCACCTTATGGCCGTTCTGCTGTGAGTCTAGATTATCGAATGGGACAAAAAACTGATAGTGAATTGTAACGTTCATGGCCTCCTAATGACGATGGAACACTCAAATTGCGTCCCGATTCAATACATCGTCCTCCAGCAGACTTGTCTCCGTGCGTCTATTGCTGCTTCGGGCACCTTATGGCCGTTCTGCTGTGAGTCAAAGATTTTCGAATCGGACGAAAAACTGATAGTGAATTGTAACGTTCAGGGCTACCTAATGACGATGGATCACTCAAATTGCGTCCCGATTCAATACATCGTCCTCCAGCCGACCTGACTCCATGGGTCTATTGCTGCCTCAGGCACCTTATGGCCGTTCTGCTGTGAGTCTAGATTATCGAATGGGACGAAAAACTGATAGTGAAATGTAACGTTCAGGGCCACCTAATGACGATGGATCACTCAAATTGCGTCCCGATTCAATATATCGTCCTCCAGCAGACTTGTTTCCATGGGTCTATTGTTGCCTCGGGCACCTTATGGCCGTTCTGCTGTGAGTCAAAGATTTTCGAATCGGACGAAAAAGTCCGTCGCTCGTGGTCTCGCGGTAGCGTTTCGCTTCCCGAGCACGGGGTCCCGGGTTCGATTCCCGGCGGGGTCAGGGATTTTCACCTGCCTCGAGATGACTGGGTGTTTGTGTTGTGCTCATCATTTCATCATCATCCAGGAAAGTGGCGAAATTGGACTGAGCAAAGACTGGGTAATTGTACGGGCGCTGATAACCGCGCAGTTGAGCGCCCCACAAACCAAACATCATCATCATCATCATCGGACGAAAAACTGATAGTGAATTGTAACTTTCAGGGCAACCTAATGACGATGGATCACTCAAATTGCGTCCCGATTCAATACATCGTCCTCCAGCCGACTTGTCTCCATGGGTCTATTGCTGCCTCGGGCACCTTATGGCCGTTCTTCTGTGAGTCAAAGATTTTCGAATCGGACGAAAAACTGATAGTAAATTGGAACGTTCAGGGCCTCCTAATGACGATGGAACACTCAAATTGCGTCCCGATTCTATACATCGTCCTCCAGCGGACTTGTCTCCATTGGTCTATTGCTGCCTCGGGCACCTAATGGCCATTCTGCTGTGAGTCAAAGACTTTCGAATCGGACGAAAAACTGATAGTGAATTGTAACATTCAGGGCCACCTAATGACGATGGACCACGCAAATTGCGTCCCGACTCAATACATCGTCCTCCAGCCGAGTTGACTCCATGGGTCTATTGCTGCCTCGGGCACCTTATGGCCGTTCTGCTGTGAGTCAAAGTTTTTCGAATCGGACGAAAAACTGATAGTAAATTGGAACGTTCAGGCCCTCCTAATGACGATGGAACACTCAAATTGCGTTCCGATTCAATACATTGACCTCCAGCGGACTTGTCTCCATTGGTCTATTGCTGCCTCCGGCACCTAATGGCCGTTCTGCTGTGAGTCAAAGACTTTCGAATCGGACAAAAAACTGATAGTGAATTGTAACATTCAGGGCCACCTAATGACGATGGACCACGCAAATTGCGTCCCGATTCAATACATCGTCCTCCAGCCGAGTTGACTCCATGGGTCTATTGCTGCCTCGGGCACCTTATGGCCGTTCTGCTGTGAGTCTAGATTATCGAATGGGACAAAAAACTGATAGTTAATTGTAACGTTCAGGGACTCCTAATGACGATGGATCTCTCAAATTGCGTCCCGATTCAATACATCGTCCTCCAGCAGACTTGTCTCCATTGGTCTATTGCTGCCTCGGGCACCTTATGGCCGTTCTGCTGTGAGTCTAGTTTATCGAATGGGACGAAAAACTGATAGTGAATTGTAACGTTCAGGGCCTCCTAATGACGATGGAACACTCAAATTGCGTCCCGATTCAATACATCGTCCTCCAGCAGACTTGTCTCCATGCGTCTATTGCTGCTTCGGGCACCTTATGGCCGTTCTGCTGTGAGTCAAAGATTTTCGAATCGGACGAAAAACTGATAGTGAATTGTAACGTTCAGGGCCACCTAATGACGATGGATCACTCAAATTGCGTCCCGATTCAATACATCGTCCTCCAGCCGACTTGACTCCATGGGTCTATTGCTGCCTCGGGAACCTTATGGCCGTTCTGCTGTGAGTATAGATTATCGAATCGGACGAGAAACTGATAGTGAATTTGTAACTTTCAGGGCCACCTAATGACGATGGACCACGCAAATTGCGTCCCGACTCAATACATCGTCCTCCAGCCGAGTTGACTCCATGGGTCTATTGCTGCCTCGGGCACCTTATGGCCGTTCTGCTGTGAATCTAGATTATCGAATGGGACGAAAACTGCTAGTGAATTGTAACGTTCAGGGCCACCTAATGACGATGGATCACTCAAATTGCGTCCCGATTCTATATATCGTCCTCCAGCAGACTTGTCTCCATGGGTCGATTGCTGCCTCGGGCACCTTATGGCCGTTCTGCCGTGAGTCAAAGATTTTCGAATCGGACGAAAAACCTGATAGTGATTTGTAACATTCAGTGCCACCTAATGACGATGGACCACACAAATTGCGTCCCGATTCAGTACATCGTCCACTAGCCGACTTGACTCCATGGGTCTATTGCTGCCTAGGGCACCTAATGGCCGTTCTGCTGTGAGTCAAAGATTTTCGAATCGGACGAAAAACTGATAGTGAATTGTAACGTTCAGGGCCTCCTAATGACGATGGAACAAGCAAATTGCGTCCCGATTCAATACATCGTCCTCCAGCCGACTTGTCTCCATGGGTCAATTGCTGCCTCGGGCACCTTATGGCCGTTCTGCTGTGAGTCAAAGATTTTCGAATCGGACGAAAAACTGATAGTGAATTGTAACGTTCAGGGCCTCCTAATGACGATGGAACACTCAAATTGCGTCCCGATTCAATACATCGTCCTCCAGCAGACTTGTCTCCATGCGTCTATTGCTGCCTCGGGCACCTAATGGCCGTTCTGCTGTGAGTCAAAGATTTTCGAATCGGACGAAAAACTGATAGTGAATTGTATTGTTCAGGGCCTCCTAATGACGATGGAACACGCAAATTGCGTCCCGATTAAATACATCGTCCTCCAGCCGACTTGTCTCCATGGGTCTATTGCTGCCTCGGGCACCTTACGACCGTTCTGCTGTGAGTCAAAGATTTTCGAATCGGACGAAAAACTGATAGTGAATTGTAACGTTCAGGGCCACCTAATGACGATGGAACACTAAAATTGCGTCCCGATTCAGTACATCGTCCTCCAGCAGTCTTGACTTCATGGGTCTATTGCTGCGTCGGGCACCTTATGGCGGTTCTGCTGTGAGTCTAGATTATCGAATGGGACAAAAAACTGATAGTGAATTGTAACGTTCAGGGCCTCCTAATGACGATGGATCTCTCAAATTGCGTCCCGATTCAATACATCGTCCTCCAGCAGACTTGTCTCCATTGGTCTATTGCTGCCTCGGGCACCTTATGACCGTTCTGCTGTGAGTCTAGATTATCGAATGGGACGAAAAACTGATAGTGAATTGTAACGTTCAGGGCCACCTAATGACGATGGATCACTCAAATTGCGTCCCGATTCAATTTATCGTCCTCCAGCCGACTTGAATCCATGGGTCTATTGCTGCATCGGGCACATTATGGCCGTTCTGCTGTGAGTCTAGATTATCGAATGGGACGAAAAACTGATAGTGAATTGTAACGTTCAGGGCCTCCTAATGACGATGGAACACTCAAATTGCGTCCCGATTCAATACATCGTCCTCCAGCAGACTTGTCTCCATGCGTCTATTGCTGCTTCGGGCACCTTATGGCCGTTCTGCTGTGAGTCAAAGATTTTCGAATCGGACGAAAAACTGATAGTGAATTGTAACGTTCAGGGCCACCTAATGACGATGGATCACTCAAATTGCGTCCCGATTCAATACATCGTCCTCCAGCCGACTTGACTCCATGGGTCTATTGCTGCCTCGGGCACCTTATGGCCGTTCTGCTGTGAGTCAAAGATTTTCGAATCAGACGAAGAACTGATAGTGAATTGTAACATTCAGGGCCACCTAATGACGATGGATCACACAAATTGCGTCCCGATTCAGTACATCGTCCTCCAGCCGACCTGACTCCATGGGTCTATTGCTGCCTCAGGCACCTTATGGCCGTTCTGCTGTGAGTCTAGATTATCGAATGGGACGAAAAACTGATAGTGAAATGTAACGTTCAGGGCCACCTAATGACGATGGATCACTCAAATTGCGTCCCGATTCAATATATCGTCCTCCAGCAGACTTGTTTCCATGGGTCTATTGTTGCCTCGGGCACCTTATAGCCGTTCTGCTGTGAGTCAAAGATTTTCGAATCAGACGAAGAACTGATAGTGAATTGTAACATTCAGGGCCACCTAATGACGATGGACCACACAAATTGCGTCCCGATTCAGTACATCGTCCTCCAGCCGACCTGACTCCATGGGTCTATTGCTGCCTCAGGCACCTTATGGCCGTTCTGCTGTGAGTCTAGATTATCGAATGGGACGAAAAACTGATAGTGAAATGTAACATTCAGGGCCACCTAATGACGATGGACCACGCAAATTGCGTCCCGATTCAATACATCGTCCTCCAGCCGAGTTGACTCCATGGGTCTTTTGCTGCCTCGGGCACCTTATGGCCGTTCTGCTGTGAGTCTAGATTATCGAATGGGACAAAAAACTGATAGTTAATTGTAACGTTCAGGGCCTCCTAATGACGATGGATCTCTCAAATTGCGTCCCGATTCAATACATCGTCCTCCAGCAGACTTGTCTCCATTGGTCTATTGCTGCCTCGGGCACCTTATGGCCGTTCTGCTGTGAGTCTAGTTTATCGAATGGGACGAAAAACTGATAGTGAATTGTAACGTTCAGGGCCTCCTAATGACGATGGATCTCTCAAATTGCGTCCCGATTCAATACATCGTCCTCCAGCAGACTTGTCTCCATTGGTCTATTGCTGCCTCGGGCACCTTATGACCGTTCTGCTGTGAGTCTAGATTATCGAATGGGACGAAAAACTGATAGTGAATTGTAACGTTCAGGGCCACCTAATGACGATGGATCACTCAAATTGCGTCCCGATTCAATTTATCGTCCTCCAGCCGACTTGAATCCATGGGTCTATTGCTGCATCGGGCACATTATGGCCGTTCTGCTGTGAGTCTAGATTATCGAATGGGACGAAAAACTGATAGTGAATTGTAACGTTCAGGGCCTCCTAATGACGATGGAACACTCAAATTGCGTCCCGAATCAATACATCGTCCTCCAGCAGACTTGTCTCCATGCGTCTATTGCTGCTTCGGGCACCTTATGGCCGTTCTGCTGTGAGTCAAAGATTTTCGAATCGGACGAAAAACTGATAGTGAATTGTAACGTTCAGGGCCACCTAATGACGATGGATCACTCAAATTGCGTCCCGATTCAATACATCGTCCTCCAGCCGACTTGACTCCATGGGTCTATTGCTGCCTCGGGCACCTTATGGCCGTTCTGCTGTGAGTCAAAGATTTTCGAATCAGACGAAGAACTGATAGTGAATTGTAACATTCAGGGCCACCTAATGACGATGGACCACACAAATTGCGTCCCGATTCAGTACATCGTCCTCCAGCCGACCTGACTCCATGGGTCTATTGCTGCCTCAGGCACCTTATGGCCGTTCTGCTGTGAGTCTAGATTATCGAATGGGACGAAAAACTGATAGTGAAATGTAACGTTCAGGGCCACCTAATGACGATGGATCACTCAAATTGCGTCCCGATTCAATATATCGTCCTCCAGCAGACTTGTTTCCATGTGTCTATTGTTGCCTCGGGCACCTTATAGCCGTTCTGCTGTGAGTCAAAGATTTTCGAATCAGACGAAGAACTGATAGTGAATTGTAACATTCAGGGCCACCTAATGACGATGGACCACACAAATTGCGTTCCGATTCAATACATCGTCCTCCAGCGGACTTGTCTCCATTGGTCTATTGCTGCCTCGGGCACCTAATGGCCGTTCTGCTGTGAGTCAAAGACTTTCGAATCGGACGAAAAACTGATAGTGAATTGTAACATTCAGGGCCACCTAATGACGATGGACCACGCAAATTGCGTCCCGATTCAATACATCGTCCTCCAGCCGAGTTGACTCCATGGGTCTATTGCTGCCTCGGGCACCTTATGGCCGTTCTGCTGTGAGTCTAGATTATCGAATGGGACAAAAAACTGATAGTGAATTGTAACGTTCATGGCCTCCTAATGACGATGGAACACTCAAATTGCGTCCCGATTCAATACATCGTCCTCCAGCAGACTTGTCTCCATGCGTCTATTGCTGCTTCGGGCACCTTATGGCCGTTCTGCTGTGAGTCAAAGATTTTCGAATCGGACGAAAAACTGATAGTGAATTGTAACGTTCAGGGCTACCTAATGACGATGGATCACTCAAATTGCGTCCCGATTCAATACATCGTCCTCCAGCCGACCTGACTCCATGGGTCTATTGCTGCCTCAGGCACCTTATGGCCGTTCTGCTGTGAGTCTAGATTATCGAATGGGACGAAAAACTGATAGTGAAATGTAACGTTCAGGGCCACCTAATGACGATGGATCACTCAAATTGCGTCCCGATTCAATATATCGTCCTCCAGCAGACTTGTTTCCATGGGTCTACTGTTGCCTCGGGCACCTTATGGCCGTTCTGCTGTGAGTCAAAGATTTTCGAATCGGACGAAAAAGTCCGCCGCTCGTGGTCTCGCGGTAGCGTTTCGCTTCCCGAGCACGGGGTCCCGGGTTCGATTCCCGGCGGGGTCAGGGATTTTCACCTGCCTCGAGATGACTGGGTGTTTGTGTTGTGCTCATCATTTCATCATCATCCAGGAAAGTGGCGAAATTGGACTGAGCAAAGACTGGGTAATTGTACGGGCGCTGATAACCGCGCAGTTGAGCGCCCCACAAACCAAACATCATCATCATCATCATCGGACGAAAAACTGATAGTGAATTGTAACTTTCAGGGCAACCTAATGACGATGGATCACTCAAATTGCGTCCCGATTCAATACATCGTCCTCCAGCCGACTTGTCTCCATGGGTCTATTGCTGCCTCGGGCACCTTATGGCCGTTCTTCTGTGAGTCAAAGATTTTCGAATCGGACGAAAAACTGATAGTAAATTGGAACGTTCAGGGCCTCCTAATGACGATGGAACACTCAAATTGCGTCCCGATTCTATACATCGTCCTCCAGCGGACTTGTCTCCATTGGTCTATTGCTGCCTCGGGCACCTAATGGCCATTCTGCTGTGAGTCAAAGACTTTCGAATCGGACGAAAAACTGATAGTGAATTGTAACATTCAGGGCCACCTAATGACGATGGACCACGCAAATTGCGTCCCGACTCAATACATCGTCCTCCAGCCGAGTTGACTCCATGGGTCTATTGCTGCCTCGGGCACCTTATGGCCGTTCTGCTGTGAGTCAAAGTTTTTCGAATCGGACGAAAAACTGATAGTAAATTGGAACGTTCAGGCCCTCCTAATGACGATGGAACACTCAAATTGCGTTCCGATTCAATACATTGACCTCCAGCGGACTTGTCTCCATTGGTCTATTGCTGCCTCGGGCACCTAATGGCCGTTCTGCTGTGAGTCAAAGACTTTCGAATCGGACAAAAAACTGATAGTGAATTGTAACGTTCAGGGCCTCCTAATGACGATGGAACACTCAAATTGCGTCCCGATTCAATACATCGTCCTCCAGCAGACTTGTCTCCATGCGTCTATTGCTGCTTCGGGCACCTTATGGCCGTTCTGCTGTGAGTCAAAGATTTTCGAATCGGACGAAAAACTGATAGTGAATTGTAACGTTCAGGGCCACCTAATGACGATGGATCACTCAAATTGCGTCCCGATTCAATACATCGTCCTCCAGCCGACTTGACTCCATGGGTCTATTGCTGCCTTGGGCACCTTATGGCCGTTCTGCTGTGAGTCAAAGATTTTCGAATCAGACGAAGAACTGATAGTGAATTGTAACATTCAGGGCCACCTAATGACGATGGACCACACAAATTGCGTCCCGATTCAGTACATCGTCCTCCAGCCGACCTGACTCCATGGGTCTATTGCTGCCTCAGGCACCTTATGGCCGTTCTGCTGTGAGTCTAGATTATCGAATGGGACGAAAAACTGATAGTGAATTGTAACGTTCAGGGCCACCTAATGACGATGGATCACACAAATTGCGTCCCGATTCAATATATCGTCCTCCAGCAGACTTGTTTCCATGGGTCTATTGTTGCCTCGGGCACCTTATGGCCGTTCTGCTGTGAGTCAAAGATTTTCGAATCGGACGAAAAACTGATAGTGAATTGTAACTCTCAGGGCAACCTAATGACGATGGATCACTTAAATTGCGTCCCGATTCAATACATCGTCCTCCAGCCGACTTGTCTCCATGGGTCTATTGCTGCCTCGGGCACCTTATGGCCGTTCTGCTGTGAGTCAAAGACTTTCGAATCGGACGAAAAACTAATAGTGAATTGTAACATTCAGGGCCACCTAATGACGATGGACCACGCAAATTGCGTCCCGACTCAATACATCGTCCTCCAGCCGAGTTGACTCCATGGGTCTATTGCTGCCTCGGGCACCTTATGGCCGTTCTGCTGTGAATCTAGATTATCGAATGGGACGAAAACTGGTAGTGAATTGTAACGTTCAGGGCCACCTAATGACGATGGATCACTCAAATTGCGTCCCGATTCAATATATCGTCCTCCAGCCGACTTGTCTCCATGGGTCTATTGCTGCCTCGGGCACCTTATGGCCGTTCTGCTGTGAGTCAAAGATTTTCGAATCGGACGAAAAACTGATAGTAAATTGGAACGTTCAGGCCCTCCTAATGACGATGGAACACTCAAATTGCGTCCCGATTCAATACATCGTCCTCCAGCGGACTTGTCTCCATTGGTCTATTGCTGCCTCGGGCACCTAATGGCCGTTCTGCTGTGAGTCAAAGACTTTCGAATCGCACGAAAAACTGATAGTGAATTGTAACATTCAGGGCCACCTAATGACGATGGATCACGCAAATTGCGTCCCGATTCAATACATCGTCCTCCAGCAGAGTTGACTCCTCGGGCACCTTATGGCCGTTCTGCTGTGAATCTAGATTATCGAATGGGACGATAACTGGTAGTGAATTGCAACGTTCAGGGCCACCTAATGACGATGGATCACTCAAATTGCGTCCCGATTCAATACATCGTCCTCCAGCCGACTTGTCTCAATGGGTCTATTGTTGCCTCGGGCACCTTATGGCCGTTCTGCTGTGAGTCTAGATTTTCGAATGGGACGAAAAACTGATAGTGAATTGTAACGTTCAGGGCCACCTAATGACGATGGATCACTCAAATTGCGTCCCGATTCAATACATCGTCCTCCAGCCGACATGTCTCCGTGGGTCTATTGCTGCCTTGGCACCTTATGGCCGTTCTGCTGTGAGTCAAAGATTTTCGAATCGGACGAAAAACTGATAGTGAATTGTAACGTTCAGGGCCACCTAATGACGATGGATCACTCAAATTGTGTCCCGATTCAATACATTGTCCTCCAGCAGACTGTCTCCATGGGTCTATTGCAGCCTCGGGCACCATATGGCCGTTCAGCTGTGACTCCAAGATTTTCGAATCGGACGAAAAACTGATAGTGAATTGTAAGGTTCAGGGCCTCCTAATGACGATGGAACACTCAAATTGCGTCCCGATTCAGAACATCGTCCTCCAGCCGACTTGTCTCCATGGGTCTATTGCTGCCTCGGGCACCTTATGGCCGTTCTGCTGTGAGCCTAGATTATCGAATGGGACGAAAAACTGATAGTGAATTGTAACGTTCAGGGCCTCCTAATGACGATGGATCACTCAAATTGCGTCCCGATTCAATACATCATCCTCCAGCCGACCTGACTCCATGGGTCTATTGCTACCTCGGCCACCTTATGGCCGTTCTGCTGTGAGTCTAGATTATCGAATGGGACGAAAAACTGATAGTGAATTGTAACTTTCAGGGCCTCCTGATGATGGATCATTCAAATTGCGTCCCGATTCAATACATCGTCCTCCAGCAGACTTGTCTCCATGGGTCGATTGCTGCCTCGGGCACCTAATGGCCGTTCTGCTGTGAGTCAAAGATTTTCGAATCGGCCAAAAAACTGATAGTGAATTGTAACATTCAGGGCCACCTAATGACGATGGATCACTCAAATTGCGTCCCGATTCAATACATCGTCCTCCAGCCGAGTTGACTCCATGGGTCTATTGCTGCCTCGGGCACCTTATGGCCGTTCTGCTGTGAATCTAGATTATCGAATGGGACGAAAACTGGTAGTGAATTGCAACGTTCAGGGCCACCTAATGACGATGGATCACTCAAATTGCGTCCCGATTCAATACATCGTCCTCCAGCCGACTTGTCTCCATGCGTCTATTGTTACCTCGGGCACCTTATGGCCGTTCTGCTGTGAGTCTAGATTTTCGAATGGGACGAAAAACTGATAGTGAATTGTAACTTTCAGGGCCACCTAATGACGATGGATCACTCAAATTGCGTCCCGATTCAATACGTCGTCCTCCAGCAGACTTGTCTCCATCGGTCGATTGCTGCCTCGGGCACCTTATGGCCGTTCTGCTGTGAGTCAAAGATTTTCGAATCGGACGAAAAACCTAATAGTGATTTGTAACATTCAGGGCCACCTAATGACGATGGACCACACAAATTGCGTCCCGATTCAGTACATCGTCCACTAGCCGAGTTGACTCCATGGGACTATTGCTGCCTCGGGCACCTTATGGCCGTTCTGCTGTGAGTCTAGATTATCGAATGGGATGAAAAACTGACAGTGAATTGTAACGTTCAGGGCCTCCTAATGACGATAGAACACTCAAATTGCGTCCCGATTCAATACATCGTCCTCCAGCAGACTTGTCTCCATGCGTCTATTGCTGCCTCGGGCACCTAATGGCCGTTCTGCTGTGAGTCAAAGATTTTCGAATCGGACGAAAAACTGATAGTGAATTGTAACGTTCAGGGCCACCTAATGACGATGGATCACTCAAAGTGCGTCCCGTTTCAATACATCGTCCTCCAGCCGACATGTCTCCGTGGGTCTATTGCTGCCTTGGCACCTTATGGCCGTTCTGCTGTGAGTCAAAGATTTTCGAATCGGACGAAAAACTGATAGTGAATTGTAACGTTCAGCGCCACCTAATGACGATGGATCACTCAAATTGTGTCCTGATTCAATACATTGTCCTCCAGCAGACTGTCTCCATGGGTCTATTGCAGCCTCGGGCACCATACGGCCGTTCGGCTGTGACTCAAAGATTTTCGAATCGGACGAAAAACTGATAGTGAATTGTAACGTTCAGGGCCTCTTAATGACGATGGAATACTCAAATTGCGTCCCGATTCAGAACATCGTCCTCCAGCCGACTTGTCTCCATGGGTCTATTGCTGCCTCGGGCACCTTATGGCCGTTCTGCTGTGAGCCTAGATTATCGAATGGGACGAAAAACTGATAGTGAATTGTAACGTTCAGGGCCTCCTAATGACGATGGATCACTCAAATTGCGTCCCGATTCAATACATCGTCCTCCAGCCGACTTGACTCCATGGGTCTATTGCTGCCTCGGGCACCTTATGGCCGTTCTGCTGTGAGTCTAGATTATCGAATGGGACGAAAAACTGATAGTGAATTGTAACTTTCAGGGCCTCCTGATGATGGATCATTCAAATTGCGTCCCGATTCAATACATCGTCCTCCAGCAGACTTGTCTCCATGGGTCGATTGCTGCCTCGGGCACCTAATGGCCGTTCTGCTGTGAGTCAAAGATTTTCGAATCGGCCAAAAAACTGATAGTGAATTGTAACATTCAGGGCCACCTAATGACGATGGATCACGCAAATTGCGTCCCGATTCAATACATCGTCCTCCAGCAGAGTTGACTCCATGGGTCTATTGCTGCCTCGGGCACCTTATGGCCGTTCTGCTGTGAATCTAGATTATCGAATGGGACGATAACTGGTAGTGAATTGCAACGTTCAGAGCCACCTAATGACGATGGATCACTCAAATTGCGTCCCGATTCAATACATCGTCCTCCAGCCGACTTGTCTCCATGGGTCTATTGTTGCCTCGGGCACCTTATGGCCGTTCCGCTGTGAGTCTAGATTTTCGAATGGGACGAAAAACAGATAGTGAATTGTAACTTTCAGGGCCACCTAATGACGATGGATCACTCAAATTGCGTCCCGATTCAATACGTCGTCCTCCAGCAGACTTGTCTCCATGGGTCGATTGCTGCCTCGGGCACCTTATGGCCGTTCTGCTGTGAGTCAAAGATTTTCGAATCGGACGAAAAACCTAATAGTGATTTGTAACATTCAGGGCCACCTAATGACGATGGACCACACAAATTGCGTCCCGATTCAGTACATCGTCCACTAGCCGACTTGACTCCATGGGACTATTGCTGCCTCGGGCACCTTATGGCCGTTCTGCTGTGAATCTAGATTATCGAATGGGATGAAAAACTGATAGTGAATTGTAACGTTCAGGGCCACCTAATGACGATGGATCACTCAAATTGCGTCCCGATTCAATACATCTTCCTCCAGCAGACTTGTCTCCATGGGTCTATTGCTTATGGCCGTTCTGCTGTTAGTCAAAGATTTTCGAATCGGACGAAAAACTGATAGTGAATTGTAACATTCAGGGCCACCTAATGACGATGGACCACACAAATTGCGTCCCGATTCAGTACATCGTCCTCCAGCCGACCTGACTCCATGGGTCTATTGCTGTCTCGGGCACCTTATGGCCGTTCTGCTGTGAGTCTAGGTTATCGAATGGGACGAAAAACTGATAGTGAATTGTAACGTTCAGGGCCACCTAATGACGATGGATCACTCAAATTGCGTCCCGATTCAATACATCGTCCACCAGCCGACTTGTCTCCATGGGTCTATTGCTGCCTCGGGCACCTTATGGCCGTTCTGCTGAGAGTCAAAGATTTTCGAATCGGACGAAAAACTGATAGTGAATTGTAACGTTTAGGGCCTCTTAATGACGATAGAACACTCAAATTGCGTCCCGATTCAATACATCGTCCTCCAGCAGACTTGTCTCCATGCGTCTATTGCTGCCTCGGGCACCTAATGGCCGTTCTGCTGTGAGTCAAAGATTTTCGAATCGGACGAAAAACTGATAGTGAATTGTAACGTTCAGGGCCACCTAATGACGATGGATCACTCAAATTGCGTCCCGATTCAATACATCGTCCTCCAGCCGACATGTCTCCGTGGATCTATTGCTGCCTTGGCACCTTATGGCCGTTCTGCTGTGAGTCAAAGATTTTCGAATCGGACGAAAAACTGATAGTGAATTGTAACGTTCAGGGCCACCTAATGACGATGGATCACTCAAATTGTGTCCCGATTGAATACATTGTCCTCCAGCAGACTGTCTCCATGGGTCTATTGCAGCCTCGGGCACCATATGGCCGTTCAGCTGTGACTCCAAGATTTTCGAATCTGACGAAAAACTGATAGTGAATTGTAACGTTCAGGGCCTCCTAATGACGATGGAACACTCAAATTGCGTCCCGATTCAGAACATCGTCCTCCAGCCGACTTGTCTCCATGGGTCTATTGCTGCCTCGGGCACCTTATGGCCGTTCTGCTGTGAGTCTAGATTATCGAATGGGACGAATAACTGATAGTGAATTGTAACGTTCAGGGCCACCTAATGACGATGGATCATTCAAATTGCGTCCCGATTCAATACATCGTCCTCCAGCCGACTTGACTCCATGGGTCTATTGCTGCCTCGGGCACCTTATGGCCGTTCTGCTGTGAGCCTAGATTATCGAATGGGACGAAAAACTGATAGTGAATTGTAACGTTCAGGGCCTCCTAATGACGATGGATCACTCAAATTGCGTCCCGATTCAATACATCGTCCTCCAGCCGACTTGACTCCATGGGTCTATTGCTACCTCGGCCACCTTATGGCCGTTCTGCTGTGAGTCTAGATTATCGAATGGGACGAAAAACTGATAGTGAATTGTAACTTTCAGGGCCTCCTGATGATGGATCATTCAAATTGCGTCCCGATTCAATACATCGTCCTCCAGCAGACTTGTCTCCATGGGTCGATTGCTGCCTCGGGCACCTAATGGCCGTTCTGCTGTGAGTCAAACATTTTCGAATCGGCCAAAAAACTGATAGTGAATTGTAACATTCAGGGCCACCTAATGACGATGGATCACTCAAATTGCGTCCCGATTCAATACATCGTCCTCCAGCCGAGTTGACTCCATGGGTCTATTGCTGCCTCGGGCACCTTATGGCCGTTCTGCTGTGAATCTAGATTATCGAAAGGGACGAAAACTGGTAGTGAATTGCAACGTTCAGGGCCACCTAATGACGATGGATCACTCAAATTGCGTCGCGATTCAATACATCGTCCTCCAGCCGACTTGTCTCCATGGGTCTATTGTTTGCTCGGGCACCTTATGGCCGTTCTGCTGTGAGTCTAGATTTTCGAATGGGACGAAAAACTGATAGTGAATTGTAACTTTCAGGGCCACCTAATGACGATGGATCACTCAAATTGCGTCCCGATTCAATACGTCGTCCTCCAGCAGACTTGTCTCCATGGGTCGATTGCTGCCTCGGGCACTTTATGGCCGTTCTGCTGTGAGTCAAAGATTTTCGAATCGGACGAAAAACCTAATAGTGATTTGTAACATTCAGGGCCACCTAATGACGATGGACCACACAAATTGCGTCCCGATTCAGTACATCGTCCACTAGCCGACTTGACTCCATGGGACTATTGCTGCCTCGGGCACCTTATGGCCGTTCTGCTGTGAGTCTAGATTATCGAATGGGATGAAAAACTGACAGTGAATTGTAACGTTCAGGGCCTCCTAATGACGATAGAACACTCAAATTGCGTCCCGATTCAATACATCGTCCTCCAGCAGACTTGTCTCCATGCGTCTATTGCTGCCTCGGGCACCTAATGGCCGTTCTGCTGTGAGTCAAAGATTTTCGAATCGGACGAAAAACTGATAGTGAATTGTAACGTTCAGGACCACCTAATGACGATGGATCACTCAAATTGCGTCCCGATTCAATACATCGTCCTCCAGCCGACATGTCTCCGTGGGTCTATTGCTGCCTTGGCACCTTATGGCCGTTCTGCTGTGAGTCAAAGATTTTCGAATCGGACGAAAAACTGATAGTGAATTGTAACGTTCAGGGCCACCTAATGACGATGGATCACTCAAATTGTGTCCCGATTCAATACATTGTCCTCCAGCAGTCTGTCTCCATGGGTCTATTGCAGCCTCGGGCACCATATGGCCGTTCAGCTGTGACTCAAAGATTTTCGAATCGGACGAAAAACTGATAGTGAATTGTAACGTTCAGGGCCTCCTAATGACGATGGAACACTCAAATTGCGTCCCGATTCAGAACATCGTCCTCCAGCCGACTTGTCTCCATGGGTCTATTGCTGCCTCGGGCACCTTATGGCCGTTCTACTGTGAGTCTAGATTATCGAATGGGACGAATAACTGATAGTGAATTGTAACGTTCAGGGCCACCTAATGACGATGGATCACTCAAATTGCGTCCCGATTCAATACATCGTCCTCCAGCCGACTTGACTCCATGGGTCTATTGCTGCCTCGGGCACCTTATGGCCGTTCTGCTGTGAGCCTAGATTATCGAATGGGACGAAAAACTGATAGTGAATTGTAACGTTCAGGCTCTCCTAATGACGATGGATCACTCAAATTGCGTCCCGATTCAATACATCGTCCTCCAGCCGACTTGACTCCATGGGTCTATTGCTGCCTCGGGCACCTTATGGCCGTTCTGCTGTGAGTCTAGATTATCGAATGGGACGAAAAACTGATAGTGAATTGTAACTTTCAGGGCCTCCTGATGATGGATCATTCAAATTGCGTCCCGATTCAATACATCGTCCTCCAGCAGACTTGTCTCCATGGGTCGATCGCTGCCTCGGGCACCTAATGGCCGTTCTGCTGTGAGTCAAAGATTTTCGAATCGGCCAAAAAACTGATAGTGAATTGTAACATTCAGGGCCACCTAATGACGATGGATCACGCAAATTGCGTCCCGATTCAATACATCGTCCTCCAGCCGAGTTGACTCCATGGGTCTATTGCTGCCTCGGGCATCTTATGCCCGTTCTGCTGTGAATCTAGATTATGGAATGGGACGAAAACTGGTAGTGAATTGCAACGTTCAGGGCCACCTAATGACGATGGATCACTCAAATTGCGTCCCGATTCAATACGTCGTCCTCCAGCAGACTTGTCTCCATGGGTCGATGCTGCCTCGGGCACCTTATGGCCGTTCTGCTGTGAGTCAAAGATTTTCGAATCGGACGAAAAACCTAATAGTGATTTGTAACATTCAGGGCCACCTAATGACGATGGACCACACAAATTGCGTCCCGATTCAGTACATCGTCCACTAGCCGACTTGACTCCATGGGACTATTGCTGCCTCGGGCACCTTATGGCCGTTCTGCTGTGTGTCTAGATTATCGAATGGGATGAAAAACTGATAGTGAATTGTAACGTTCAGGGCCACCTAATGACGATGGATCACTCAAATTGCGTCCCGATTCAATACATCGTCCTCCAGCAGACTTGTCTCCATGGGTCTATTGCTGCCTCGGGCACTTTATGGCAGTCCTGCTGTGACTCAAAGAATTTCGAATCGGACGAGAAACTGATAGTGAATTGTAACGTTCAGGGCCTCCTAATGACGATGGAACACTCAAATTGCGTCCCGATTCAATACATCGTCCTCCAGCAGACTTGTCTCCATGGGTCTATTGCTGCCTCGGGCACCTTATGGCCGTTCTGCTGTGAGTCAAAGATTTTCGAATCGGACGAAAAACTGATAGTGAATTGTAACGTTCAGGGCCACCTAATGACGATGGACCACACAAATTGCGTCCCGATTCAGTACATCGTCCTCCAGCCGACCTGACTCCATGGGTCTATTGCTGCCTCGGGCACCTTATGGCCGTTCTGCTGTGAGTCAAAGATTTTCGAATCGGACGAAAAACTGATAGTGAATTGTAACGTTCAGGGCCACCTAATGACGATGGATCACTCAAAGTGCGTCCCGATTCAATACATCGTCCTCCAGCCGACATGTCTCCGTGGGTCTATTGCTGCCTTGGCACCTTATGGCCGTTCTGCTGTGAGTCAAAGATTTTCGAATCGGACGAAAAACTGATAGTGAATTGTAACGTTCAGCGCCACCTAATGACGATGGATCACTCAAATTGTGTCCTGATTCAATACATTGTCCTCCAGCAGACTGTCTCCATGGGTCTATTGCAGCCTCGGGCACCATACGGCCGTTCGGCTGTGACTCAAAGATTTTCGAATCGGACGAAAAACTGATAGTGAATTGTAACGTTCAGGGCCTCTTAATGACGATGGAATACTCAAATTGCGTCCCGATTCAGAACATCGTCCTCCAGCCGACTTGTCTCCATGGGTCTATTGCTGCCTCGGGCACCTTATGGCCGTTCTGCTGTGAGTCTAGATTATCGAATGGGACGAATAACTGATAGTGAATTGCAACGTTCAGGGCCACCTAATGACGATGGATCACTCAAATTGCGTCCCGATTCAATACATCGTCCTCCAGCCGACTTGACTCCATGGGTCTATTGCTGCCTCGGGCACCTTATGGCCGTTCTGCTGTGAGCCTAGATTATCGAATGGGACGAAAAACTGATAGTGAATTGTAACGGGCACCTTATGGCCGTTCTGCTGTGAGTCAAAGATTTTCGAATCGGACGAAAAACTGATAGTAAATTGGAACGTTCAGGGCCTCCTAATGACGATGGAACACTCAAATTGCGTCCCGATTCAATACATCGTCCTCCAGCGGACTTGTCTCCATTGGTCTATTGCTGCCTCGGGCACCTAATGGCCGTTCTGCTGTGAGTCAAAGACTTTCGAATCGGACGAAAAACTGATAGTGAATTGTAACATTCAGGGCCACCTAATGACGATGGACCACGCAAATTGCGTCCCGACTCAATACATCGTCCTCTAGCCGAGTTGACTCCATGGGTCTATTGCTGCCTCGGGCACCTTATGGCCGTTCTGCTGTGAATATAGATTATCGAATGGGACGAAAACTGGTAGTGAATTGCAACGTTCAGGGCCACCTAATGACGATGGATCACTCAAATTGCGTCCCGATTCAATATATCGTCCTCCAGCCGACTTGTCTCCATGGGTCTATTGCTGCCTCGGGCACCTTATGGCCGTTCTGCTGTGAGTCAAAGATTTTCGAATCGGACGAAAAACTGATAGTAAATTGGAACGTTCAGGCCCTCCTAATGACGATGGAACACTCAAATTGCGTCCCGATTCAATACACCGTCCTCCAGCGGACTTGTCTCCATTGGTCTATTGCTGCCTCGGGCACCTAATGGCCGTTCTGCTGTGAGTCAAAGACTTTCGAATCGCACGAAAAACTGACAGTGAATTGTAACATTCAGGGCCACCTAATGACGATCGATCACGCAAATTGCGTCCCGATTCAATACATCGTCCTCCAGCAGAGTTGACTCCATGGGTCTATTGCTGCCTCGGGCACCTTATGGCCGTTCTGCTGTGAGTCTAGATTATCGAATGGGACGAATAACTGATAGTGAATTGTAACGTTCAGGGCCACCTAATGACGATGGATCACTCAAATTGCGTCCCGATTCAATACATCGTCCTCCAGCCGACTTGACTCCATGGGTCTATTGCTGCCTCGGGCACCTTATGGCCGTTCTGCTGTGAGCCTAGATTATCGAATGGGACGAAAAACTGATAGTGAATTGTAACGTTCAGGGCCTCCTAATGACGATGGATCACTCAAATTGCGTCCCGATTCAATATATCGTCCTCCAGCCGACTTGACTCCATGGGTCTATTGCTGCCTCGGGCACCTTATGGCCGTTCTGCTCTGAGTCTAGATTATCGAATGGGACGAAAAACTGATAGTGAATTGTAACTTTCAGGGCCTCCTGATGATGGATCATTCAAATTGCGTCCCGATTCAATACATCGTCCTCCAGCAGACTTGTCTCCATGGGTCGATTGCTGCCTCGGGCACCTAATGGCCGTTCTGCTGTGAGTCAAAGATTTTCGAATCGGCAAAAAAACTGATAGTGAATTGTAACTTTCAGGGCCACCTAATGACGATGGATCACTCAAATTTCGTCCCGATTCAATACGTCGTCCTCCAGCAGACTTGTCTCCATGGGTCGATTGCTGCCTCGGGCACCTTATGGCCGTTCTGCTGTGAGTCAAAGATTTTCGAATCGGACGAAAAACCTAATAGTGATTTGTAACATTCAGGGCCAACTAATGACGATGGACCACACAAATTGCGTCCCGATTCAGTACATCGTCCACTAGCCGACTTGACTCCATGGGACTATTGCTGCCTCGGGCACCTTATGGCCGTTCTGCTGTGAGTCTAGATTATCGAATGGGATGAAAAACTGATAGTGAATTGTAACGTTCAGGGCCACCTAATGACGATGGATCACTCAAATTGCGTCCCGATTCAATACATCGTCCTCCAGCAGACTTGTCTCCATGGGTCTATTGCTGCCTCGGGCACCTTATGGCAGTCCTGCTGTGACTCAAAGAATTTCGAATCGGACGAGAAACTGATAGTGAATTGTAACGTTCAGGGCCTCCTAATGACGATGGAACACTCAAATTGCGTCCCGATTCAATACATCGTCCTCCAGCAGACTTGTCTCCATGGGTCTATTGCTGCCTCGGGCACCTTATGGCCGTTCTGCTGTGAGTCAAAGATTTTCGAATCGGACGAAAAACTGATAGTGAATTGTAACATTCAGGGCCACCTAATGACGATGGACCACACAAATTGCGTCCCGATTCAGTACATCGTCCTCCATCCGACCTGACTCCATGGGTCTATTGCTGCCTCGGGCACCTTATGGCCGTTCTGCTGTGAGTCAAAGATTTTCGAATCGGACGAAAAACTGATAGTAAATTGGAACGTTCAGGGCCTCCTAATGACGATGGAACACTCAAATTGCGTCCCGATTCAATACATCGTCCTCCAGCGGACTTGTCTCCATTGGTCTATTGCTGCCTCGGGCACCTAATGGCCGTTCTGCTGTGAGTCAAAGACTTTCGAATCGGACGAAAAACTGATAGTGAATTGTAACATTCAGGGCCACCTAATGACGATGGACCACGCAAATTGCGTCCCGACTCAATACATCGTCCTCCAGCCGAGTTGACTCCATGGGTCTATTGCTGCCTCGGGTACCTTATGGCCGTTCTGCTGTGAATCTAGATTATCGAATGGGACGAAAACTGGTAGTGAATTGTAACGTTCAGGGCCACCTAATGACGATGGATCACTCAAATTGCGTCCCGATTAAATATATCGTCCTCCAGCCGACATGTCTCCATGGGTCTATTGCTGCCCCGGGCACCTTATGGCCGTTCTGCTGTGAGTCAAAGATTTTCGAATCGGACGAAAAACTGATAGTAAATTGGAACGTTCAGGCCCTCCTAATGACGATGGAACACTCAAATTGCGTCCCGATTCAATACATCGTCCTCCAGCGGACTTGTCTCCATTGGTCTATTGCTGCCTCGGGCACCTAATGGCCGTTCTGCTGTGAGTCAAAGACTTTCGAATCGCACGAAAAACTGATAGTGAATTGTAACATTCAGGGCCACCTAATGACGATGGATCACGCAAATTGCGTCCCGATTCAATACATCGTCCGCCAGCAGAGTTGACTCCATGGGTCTATTGCTGCCTCGGGCACCTTATGGCCGTTCTGCTGTGAGTCAAAGATTTTCGAATCGGACGAAAAACTGATAGTGAATTGTAACATTCAGGGCCACCTAATGACGATGGACCACACAAATTGCGTCCCGATTCAGAACATCGTCCTCCAGCCGACCTGACTCCATGGGTCTATTGCTGCCTCGGGCACCTTATGGCCGTTCTGCTGTGAGTCTAGGTTATCGAATGGGACGAAAAACTGACAGTGAATTGTAACGTTCAGGGCCACCTAATGACGATGGATCACTCAAATTGCGTCCCGATTCAATACATCGTCCACCAGCCGACTTGTCTGCATGGGTCTATTGCTGCCTCGGGCACCTTATGGCCGTTCTGCTGTGAGTCAAAGATTTTCGAATCGGACGAAAAACTGATAGTGAATTGTAACTTTCAGGGCAACCTAATGACGATGGATCACTCAAATTGCGTCCCGATTCAATACATCGTCCTCCAGCCGACTTGTCTCCATGGGTCTATTGCTGCCTCGGGCACCTTATGGCCGTTCTGCTGTGAGTCAAAGATTTTCGAATCGGACGAAAAACTGATAGTAAATTGGAACGTTCAGGGCCTCCTAATGACGATGGAACACTCAAATTGCGTCCCGATTCAATACATCGTCCTCCAGCGGACTTGTCTCCATTGGTCTATTGCTGCCTCGGGCACCTAATGGCCGTACTGCTGTGAGTCAAAGACTTTCGAATCGGACGAAAAACTGATAGTGAATTGTAACATTCAGGGCCACCTAATGACGATGGACCACGCAAATTGCGTCCCGACTCAATACATCGTCCTCCAGCCGAGTTGACTCCATGGGTCTATTGCTGCCTCGGGCACCTTATGGCCGTTCTGCTGTGAATCTAGATTATCGAATGGGACGAAAACTGGTAGTGAATTGTAACGTTCAGGGCCACCTAATGACGATGGATCACTCAAATTGCGTCCCGATTCAATATATCGTCCTCCAGCCGACTTGTCTCCATGGGTCTATTGCTGCCTCGGGCACCTTATGGCCGTTCTGCCGTGAGTCAAAGATTTTCGAATCGGACGAAAAACTGATAGTAAATTGGAACGTTCAGGCCCTCCTAATGACGATGGAACACTCAAATTGCGTCCCGATTCAATACATCGTCCTCCAGCGGACTTGTCTCCATTGGTCTATTGCTGCCTCGGGCACCTAATGGCTGTTCTGCTGTGAGTCAAAGACTTTCGAATCGCACTAAAAACCGATAGTGAATTGTAACATTCAGGGCCACCTAATGACGATGGATCACGCAAATTGCGTCCCGATTCAATACATCGTCCTCCAGCAGAGTTGACTCCATGGGTCTATTGCTGCCTCGGGCACCTTATGGCCGTTCTGCTGTGAATCTAGATTATCGAATGGGACGAAAACTGGTAGTGAATTGCAACGTTCAGGGCCACCTAATGACGATGGATCACTCAAATTGCGTCCCGATTCAATACATCGTCCTCCAGCCGACTTGTCTCCATGGGTCTATTGTTGCCTCGGGCACCTTATGGCCGTTCTGCTGTGAGTCTAGATTTTCGAATGGGACGAAAAACTGATAGTGAATTGTAACCTTCAGGGCCACCTAATGACGATGGATCACTCAAATTGCGTCCCGATTCAATACGTCGTCCTCCAGCAGACTTGTCTCCATGGGTCGATTGCTGCCTCGGGCACCTTATGGCCGTTCAGCTGTGAGTCAAAGATTTTCGAATCGGACGAAAAACCTAATAGTGATTTGTAACATTCAGGGCCACCTAATGACGATGGACCACACAAATTGCGTCCCGATTCAGTGCATCGTCCACTAGCCGACTTGACTCCATGGGACTATTGCTGCCTCGGGCACCTTATGGCCGTTCTGCTGTGAGTCTAGATTATCGAATGGGATGAAAAACTGATAGTGAATTGTAACGTTCAGGGCCACCTAATGACGATGGATCACTCAAATTGTGTCCCGATTCAATACATTGTCCTCCAGCAGACTGTCTCCATGGGTCTATTGCAGCCTCGGGCACCATATGGCCGTTCAGCTGTGACTCAAAGATTTTCGAATCGGCCTAAAAACTGATAGTGAATTGTAACATTCAGGGCCACCTAATGACGATGGATCACGCAAATTGCGTCCCGATTCAATACATCGTCCTCCAGCCGAGTTGACTCCATGGGTCTATTGTTGCCTCGGGCACCTTATGGCTGTTCTCCTGTGAGTCTAGATTTTCGAATGGGACGAAAAACTGATAGTGAATTGTAACTTTCAGGGCCACCTAATGACGATGGATCACTCAAATTACGTCCCGATTCAATACGTCGTCCTCCAGCAGACTTGTCTCCATGGGTCGATTGCTGCCTCGGGCACCTTATGGCCGTTCTGCTGTGAGTCAAAGATTTTCGAATCGGACGAAAAACCTAATAGTGATTTGTAACATTCAGGGCCACCTAATGACGATGGACCACACAAATTGCGTCCCGATTCAGTACATCGTCCACTAGCCGACTTGACTCCATGGGACTATTGCTGCCTCGGGCACCTTATGGCCGTTCTGCTGTGAGTCTAGATTATCGAATGAGATGAAAAACTGATAGTGAATTGTAACGTTCAGGGCCACCTAATGACGATGGATCTCTCAAATTGCGTCCCGACTCAATACATCGTCCTCCAGCCGACTTGTCTCCATGGGTCTATTGCTGCCTCGGGCACCTTATGGCCGTTCTGCTGTGAGTCAAAGATTTTCGAATCGGACGAAAAACTGATAGTAAATTGGAACGTTCAGGCCCTCCTAATGACGATGGAACACTCAAATTGCGTCCCGATTCAATACATCGTCCTCCAGCGGACTTGTCTCCATTGGTCTATTGCTGCCTCGGGCACCTAATGGCCGTTCTGCTGTGAGTCAAAGACTTTCGAATCGCACGAATAACTGATAGTGAATTGTAACATTCAGGGCCACCTAATGACGATGGATCACTCAAATTGCGTCCCGATTCAATACATCGTCCTCCAGCAGACTTGTCTCCATGCGTCTATTGCTGCCTCGGGCACCTAATGGCCGTTCTGCTGTGACTGAAAGATTTTCGAATCGGACGAAAAACTGATAGTGAATTGTAACGTTCAGGGCCACCTAATGACGATGGATCACTCAAATTGCGTCCCGATTCAATACATCGGCCTCCAGCCGACATGTCTCCGTGGGTCTATTGCTGCCTTGGCACCTTATGGCCGTTCTGCTGTGAGTCAAAGATTTTCGAATCGGACGAAAAACTGATAGTGAATTGTAACGTTCAGGGCCACCTAATGACGATGGATCACTCAAATTGCGTCCCGATTCAATACATCGTCCTCCAGCCGACTTGACTCCATGGGTCTATTGCTGCCTCGGGCACCTTATGGCCGTTCTGCTGTGAGTCTAGATTATCGAATGGGACGAAAAACTGATAGTGAATTGTAACGTTCAGGGCCTCCTAATGACGATGGATCACTCAAATTGCGTCCCGATTCAATACATCGTCCTCCAGCCGACTTGACTCCATGGGTCTATTGCTGCCTCGGGCACCTTATGGCCGTTCTGCTGTGAATCTAGATTATCGAATGGGACGAAAACTGGTAGTGAATTGCAACGTTCAGGGCCACCTAATGACGATGGATCACTCAAATTGCGTCCCGATTCAATACATCGTCCTCCAGCCGACTTGTCTCCATGGGTCTATTGTTGCCTCGGGCACCTTATGGCCGTTCTGCTGTGAGTCTAGATTTTCGAATAGGACGAAAAACTGATAGTGAATTGTAACTTTCAGGGCCACCTAATGACGATGGATCACTCAAATTGCGTCCCGATTCAATACGTCGTCCTCCAGCAGACTTGTCTCCATGGGTCGATTGCTGCCTCGGGCACCTTATGGCCGTTCTGCTGTGAGTCAAAGATTTTCGAATCGGACGAAAAACCTAATAGTGATTTGTAACATTCAGGGCCACCTAATGACGATGGACCACACAAATTGCGTCCCGATTCTGTACATCGTCCACTAGCCGACTTGACTCCATGGGACTATTGCTGCCTCGATCACCTTATGGCCGTTCTGCTGTGAGTCTAAATTATCGAATGGGATGAAAAACTGATAGTGAATTGTAACGTTCAGGGCCACCTAATGACGATGGATCACTCAAATTGCGTCCCGATTCAATTCATCGTCCTCCAGCTGACTTGTCTCCATGGGTCTATTGCTGCCTCGGGCACCTTATGGCAGTCCTGCTGTGACTCAAAGAATTTCGAATCGGACGAGAAACTGATAGTGAATTGTAACGTTTAGGGCCTCCTAATGACGATGGAACACGCAAATTGCGTCCCGATTCAATACATCGTCCTCCAGCAGACTTGTCTCCATGGGTCTATTGCTGCCTCGGGCACCTTATGGCCGTTCTGCTGTGAGTCAAAGATTTTCGAATCGGACGAAAAACTGATAGTGAATTGTAACGTTCAGGGCCTCCTAATGACGATGGATTGCGTCCCGATTCAATACATCGTCCTCCAGCAGACTTGTCTCCATGCGTCTATTGCTGCCTCGGGCACCTAATGGACGTTCTGCTGTGAGTCAAAGATTTTCGAATCGGACGAAAAACTGATAGTGAATTGTAACGTTCAGGGCCTCCTAATGACGATGGAACACTCAAATTGCGTCCCGATTCAATACATCGTCCTCCAGCCGACTTGTCTTCATGGGTCTATTGCTGCCTCGGGCACCTTATGGCCGTTCTGCTGTGAGTCTAGATTATCGAATGGGACGAAAAACTGATAGTGAATTGTAACGTTCAGGGCCACCTAATGACGATGGATCACTCAAATTGCGTCCCGATTCAATACATCGTCCTCCAGCCGACTTGACTCCATGGGTCTATTGCTGCCTCGGGCACCTTATGGCCGTTCTGCTGTGAGTCTAGATTATCGAATGGGACGAAAAACTGATAGTGAATTGTAACGTTCAGGGCCTCCTAATGACGATGGATCACTCAAATTGCGTCCCGATTCAATACATCGTCCTCCAGCCGACTTGACTCCATGGGTCTATTGCTGCTTCGGGCACCTTATGGCCGTTATGCTGTGAGTCTAAATTATCGAATGGGACGAAAAACTGATAGTGAATTGTAACGTTCAGGGCCACCTAATGACGATGGATCACTCAAATTGCGTCCCGATTCAATACATCGTCCTCCAGCCGACTTGACTCCATGGGTCTATTGCTGCCTCGGGCACCTTATGGCCGTTCTGCTGTGGGTCTAGATTATCGAATGGGACGAAAAACTGATAGTGAATTGTAACGTTCACGGCCTCCTGATGACGATGGATCACTCAAATTGCGTCCCGATTCAATACATCGTCCTCCAGCAGACTTGTCTCCATGGATCGATTGCTGCCTCGGGCACCTAATGGCCGTTCTGCTGTGAGTCAAAGATTTTCGAATCGGCCAAAAAACTGATAGTGAATTTTAACATTCAGGGCCACCTAATGACGATGGACCACGCAAATTGTGTCCCGATTCAATACATCGTCCTCCAGCCGAGTTGACTCCATGGGTCTATTGCTGCCTCGGGCACCTTATGGCAGGCCTGCTGTGACTCAAAGTTTTTCGAATCGGACGAAAAACTGATAGTGAATTGTTACGTTCAGGGCCTCCTAATGACGATGGAACACTCAAATTGCGTCCCAATTCAATACATCGTCCTCCAGCAGACTTGTCTCCATGGGGCTATTGCTGCCTCGGGCACCTTATGGCCGTTCTGCTGTGAGTCTAGATTATCGAATGGGACGAAAAACTGATAGTGAATTGTAACGTTCAGGGCCACCTAATGACGATGGATCACTCAAATTGCGTCCCGATTCAATACATCGTCCTCCAGCCGACTTGACTCCATGGGTCTATTGCTGCCTCGGGCACCTTATGGCCGTTCTGCTGTGAGTCTAGATTATCGAATGGGACGAAAAACTGATAGTGAATTGTAACGTTCAGGGCCTCCTAATGACGATGGATCACTCAAATTGAGTCCCGATTCAATACATCGTCCTCCAGCCGACTTGACTCCATGGATCTATTGCTGCCTCGGGCACCTTAAGGCCGTTCTGCTGTGAGTCTAGATTATCGAATGGGACGAAAAACTGATAGTGAATTGTAACGTTCAGGGCCTCCTAATGACGATGGATCACTCAAATTGCGTCCCGATTCAATACATCGTCCTCCAGCAGACTTGTCTCCATGGGTCGTTTGCTGCCTCGGGCACCTAATGGCCGTTCTGCTGTGAGTCAAAGATTTTCGAATCGGACGAAAAACTAATAGTGAATTGTAACATTCAGGGCCACCTAATGACGATGGACAACGCAAATTGAGTCCCGATTCAATACATCGTCCTCCAGCCGAGTTGACTCCATGGGTCTATTGCTGCCTCGGGCACCTTATGGCCGTTCTGCTGTGAATCTAGATTTTCGAATCGGACGAAAAACTGATAGTGAATTGTAACTTTCAGGGCCACCTAATGACGATGGATCACTCAAATTGCGTCCCGATTCAATACATCGTCCTCCAGCAGACTTGTCTCCATGGGTCGATTGCTGTCTCGGGCAGCCGTTCTGCTGTGAGTCAAAAATTTTCGAATCGGACGAAAAACTGATAGTGATTTGTAACATTCAGGGCTACCTAAAGACGATGGACCACACAAATTGCGTCCCGATTCAGTACATCGTCCACTAGCCGACTTGACTCCATGGGACTATTGCTGCCTCGGGCACCTTATGGCCGTTCTGCTGTGAGTCTAGATTATAGAATGGGATGAAAAACTGGTAATGAATTGTAACGTTCAGGGCCACCTAATGACGATGGATCACTCTAATTGCGTCCCGATTCAATACATCGTCCTCCAGCAGACTTGTCTCCATGGGTCTATTGCTGCCTCGGGCACCTTATGGCAGGCCTGCTGTGACTCAAAGATTTTCGAATCGGACGAAAAACAGATAGTGAATTGTAACGTTCAGGGCCACCTAATGACGATGGATCACTCAAATTGCGTCCCGATTCAATACATCGTCCTCTAGCAGACTTGTCTCCATGGGTCTATTGCTGCCTCGGGCACCTTATGGCCGTTCTGCTGTGAGTCTAGGTTATCGAATGGGACGAAAAACTGATAGTGAATTGTAACATTCAGGGCCACCTAATGACGATGGATCACTCAAATTGCGTCCCGATTCAATATATCGTCCTCCAGCAGACTTGTTTCCATGGGTCAATTGTTGCCTCGGGCACCTTATGGCCGTTCTGCTGTGAGTCAAAGATTTTCGAATCGGACGAAAAACTGATAGTGAATTGTAACTTTCAGGGCAACCTAATGACGATGGATCACTCAAATTGCGTCCCGATTCAATACATCGTCCTCCAGCGGACTTGTCTCCATTGGTCTATTGCTGCCTCGGGCACCTTATGGCCGTTCTGCTGTGAGTCAAAGATTTTCGAATCGGACGAAAAACTGATAGTAAATTGGAACGTTTGGGCCTCCTAATGACGATGGATCACTCAAATTACGTCCCGATTCAATACATCGTCCTCCAGTCGAGTTGACTCCATGGGTCTATTGCTGCCTCGGGCACCTTATGGCCGTTCTGCTGTGAGTCTAGATTATCGAATGGGACGATAAACTGATAGTGAATTGTAACGTTCAGGGCCTCCTAATGACGATGGAACACACAAATTGCGTCCCGATTCAATACATCGTCCTCCAGCAGACTTGTCTCCATGGGTCTATTGCTGCCTCGGGCACCTTATGGCCGTTCTGCTGTGAGTCAAAGATTTTCGAATCGGACGAAAAACTGATAGTAAATTGGAACGTTCAGGCCCTCCTAATGACGATGGAACACTCAAATTGCGTCCCGATTCAATACATCGTCCTCCAGCGGACTTGTCTCCATTGGTCTATTGCTGCCTCGGGCACCTAATGGCCGTTCTGCTGTGAGTCAAAGACTTTCGAATCGGACGAAAAACTGATAGTGAGTTGTAACATTCAGGGCCACCTAATGACGATGGATCACGCAAATTGCGTACCGATTCAATACATCGTCCTCCAGCCTGGCTGACTCCATGGGTCTATTGCTGCCTCGGGCACCTGATGGCCGTTCTGCTGTGAATCTAGATTATCGAATGGGACGAAAACTGGTAGTGAATTGCAACGTTCAGGGCCACCTAATGACGATGGATCACTCAAATTGCGTCCCGATTCAATACGTCGTCCTCCAGCAGACTTGTCTCCATGGGTCGATTGCTGCCTCGGGCACCTTATGGCCGTTCTGCTGTGAGTCAAAGATTTTCGAATCGGACGAAAAACCTGATAGTGATTTGTAACATTCAGGGCCACCTAATGACGATGGACCACACAAATTGCGTCCCGATTCAGTACATCGTCCACTAGCCGACTTGACTCCATGGGACTATTGCTGCCTCGGGCACCTTATGGCCGTTCTGCTGTGAGTCTAGATTATCGAATGGGATGAAAAACTGATAGTGAATTGTAACGTTCAGGGCCACCTAATGACGATGGATCACTCAAATTGCGTCCCGATTCAATACATCGTCCTCCAGCAGACTTGTCTCCATGGGTCTATTGCTGCCTCGGGCACCTTATGGCAGACCTGCTGTGACTCAAAGATTTTCGAATCGGACGAAAAACTGATAGTGAATTGTAACGTTCAGGGCCTCCTATTGACGATGGAACACTCAAATTGCGTCCCGATTCAATACATCGTCCTCCAGCAGACTTGTCTCCATGGGTCTATTGCTGCCTCGGGCACCTTATGGCCGTTCTGCTGTGAGTCAAATATTTTCGAATCGGACGAAAAACTGATAGTGAATTGTAACATTCAGGGCCACCTAATGACGATGGACCACACAAATTGCGTCCCGATTCAGTACATCGTCCTCCAGCAGACTTGACTTCATGGTACTATTGCTGCCTCGGGCACCTTATGGCCGTTCTGCTGTGAGTCAAAGATTTTCGAATCGGACGAAAAACTGATAGTGAATTGTAACTTTCAGGGCCACCTAATGACGATGGATCACTCAAATTGCGTCCCGATTCAATACATCGTCCTCCAGCAGACATGTCTCCATGGGTCTATTGCTGCCTCGGGCACCTTATGGCAGGCCTGCTGTGACTCAAAGATTTTCGAATCGGACGAAAAACTGATAGTGAATTGTAACGTTCAGGGCCTCCTAATGACGATGGAACACTCAAATTGCGTCCCGATTCAATACATCGTCCTCCAGCAGACTTGTCACCATGCGTCTATTGCTGCCTCGGGCTCCTTATGGCCGTTCTGCTGTGAGTCTAGATTATCGAATGGGACAAAAAACTGATAGTGAATTCTAACGTTCAGGGCCTCCTAATGACGATGGATCACTCAAATTGCGTCCCGATTCAATACATCGTCCTCCAGCAGACTTGTCTCCATGGGTCTATTGCTGCCTCGGGCACCTTATGGCCGTTCTGCTGTGAGTCTAGGTTTTCGAATGGGACGAAAAACTGATAGTGAATTGTAACGTTCAGGGCCACCTAATGACGATGGATCTCTCAAATTGCGTCCCGATTCAATACATCGTCGAGCAGCCGACTTGACTCCATGGGTCTATTGCTGCCTCGGGCACCTTATGGCCGTTCTGCTGTGAGTCTAGATTATTGAATGGGACGAAAAACTGATAGTGAATTGTAACGTTCAGGGCCTCCTAATGACGATGGATCACTCAAATTGCGTCCCGATTCAGTACATCGTCCTCCAGCCGACTTGACTCCATGGGTCTATTGCTGCCTTGGCACCTTATGGCCGTTCTGCTGTGAATCTAGATTATCGAATGGGACGAAAAACTGATAGTGATTTGTAACGTTCAGGGCCACCTAATGACGATGGATCACTCAAATTGCGTCCCGATTCAATACATCGTCCCCAGCCGAATGGTCTCCATGGGTCTATTGCTGCCTCGGGCACCTTATGGCCGTTCTGCTGTGAGTCTAGATTATCGAATGGGACGAAAAACTGATAGTGAATTGTAACGTTCAGGGCCACCTAATGACGATGGATCACTCAAATTGCGTCCTGATTCAATTCATCGTCCTCCAGCAGACTAGACTTCATGGTACTATTGCTGCCTCGGGCACCTTATGGCCGTTCTGCTGTGAGTCAAAGATTTTCGAATCGAACGAAAAACTGATAGTGAATTGTAACTTTCAGGGCCACCTCATGACGTTGGATCACTCAAATTGCGCCCCGATTCAATACATCGTCCTCCAGCAGACTTGTCTCCATGGGTCGATTGCTGCCTCGGGCACCTTATGGCCGTTCTGCTGTGAGTCAAAGATTTTCGAATCGGACGAAAAACTGATAGTGATTTGTAACATTCAGGGCCACCTAAAGACGATGGACCACACAAATTGCGTCCCGATTCAGTACATCGTCCACTAGCCGACTTGACTCCATGGGACTATTGCTGCCTCGGGCACCTTATGGCCGTTCTGCTGTGAGTCTAGATTATAGAATGGGATGAAAAACTGATAGTGAATTGTAACGTTCAGGGCCACCTAATGACGATGGATCACTCAAATTGCGTCCCGATTCAATACATCGTCCTCCAGCAGACTTGTCTCCATGGGTCTATTGCTGCCTCGGGCACCTTATGGCAGGCCGGCTGTGAGTCAAAGTTTTCGAATCGGACGAAAAACTGATAGTGAATGGTAACTTTCAGGGCCACCTAATGACGATGGATCACTCAAATTGCGTCCCGATTCAATACATCGTCCTCCAGCCGACTTGACTCCATGGGTCTATTGCTGCCTCGGGCACCTTATGGCCGTTCTGCTGTGAGTCTAGATTATCGAATGGGACAAAAAACTGATAGTGAATTGTAACGTTCAGGGCCTCCTAATGACGATGGATCACTCAAATTGCGTCCCGATTCAATACATCGTCCTCCAGCAGACTTGTCTCCATGGGTCTATTGCTGCCTCGGGCACCTTATGGCCGTTCTGCTGTGAGTCTAGGTTATCGAATGGGACGAAAAACTGATAGTGAATTGTAACGTTCAGGGCCACCTAATGACGATGGATCACTCAAATTGCGTCCCGATTCAATACATCGTCCCCAGCCGACTTGACTCCATGGGACTATTGCTGCCTCGGGCACCTTATGGCCGTTCTGCTGTGAGTCTAGATTATAGAATGGGATGAAAAAGTGATAGTGAATTGTAACGTTCAGGGCCACCTAATGACGATGGACCACACAAATTGAGTCCCGATTCAGTACATCGTCCACTAGCCGACTTGACTCCATGGGACTATTGCTGCCTCGGGCACCTTATGGCCGTTCTGCTGTGAGTCTAGATTATCGAATGGGATGAAAAACTGATAGTGAATTGTAACGTTCAGGGCCACCTAATGACGATGGATCACTCAAATTGCGTCCCGATTCAATACATCGTCCTCCAGCAGACTTGTCTCCATGGGTCTATTGCTGCCTCGGGCACCTTATGGCCGTTCTGCTGTGAGTCAAAGATTTTCGAATCGGACGAAAAACTGATAGTGAATTGTAACATTCAGGGCAACCTAATGACGATGGACCACACAAATGGCGTCTCGATTCAGTACATCGTCCTCCGGCCGACCTGACTCCATGGGTCTATTGCTGCCTCGGGCACCTTATGGCCGTTCTGCTGTGAGTCTAGATTATAGAATGGGACGAAAAACTGATAGTGAATTGTAACGTTCAGGGCCACCTAATGACGATGGATCACTCACATTGCGTCCCGATTCAATACATCGTCCTCCAGCCGACTTGTCTCCATGGGTCTATTGCTGCCTCGGGCACCTTATGGCCGTTCTGCTGTGAGTCAAAGATTTTCGAATCGGACGAAAAACTGATAGTGAATTGTAACGTTCAGGGCCTCCTAATGACGATGGAACACTCAAATTGCGTCCCGATTCAATACATCGTCCTCCAGCAGACTTGTCTCCATGCGTCTATTGCTGCCTCGGGCACCTAATGGCCGTTCTGCTGTGAGTCAAAGATTTTCGAATCGGACGAAAAACTGATAGTGAATTGTAACGTTCAGGGCCACCTAATGACGATGGATCACTCAAATTGCGTCCCGATTCAATACATCGTCCTCCAGCCGACATGTCTCCATGGGTCTATTGCTGCCTTGGCACCTCATGGCCGTTCTGCTGTGAGTCAAAGATTTTCGAATCGGACGAAAAACTGATAGTGAATTGTAACATTCAGGGCCACCTAATGACGATGGATCACTCAAATTGTGTCCCGATTCAGTACATCGTCCTCCAGCCGAGTTGACTCCATGGGTCTATTGCTGCCTCGGGCACCTTATGGCAGGCCTGCTGTGACTCAAAGATTTTCGAATCGGACGAAAAACTGATAGTGAATTATAACGTTCAGGGCCTCCTAATGGCGATGGATCACTCAAATTGCGTCCCGATTCAATACATCGTCCTCCAGCCGACTTGACTCCATGGGTCTATTGCTGCCTCGGGCACCTTATGGCCGTTCTGCTGTGAGTCTAGATTATCGAATGGGACGAAAAACTGATAGTGAATTGTAACGTTCAGGGCCACCTAATGACGATGGATCACTCAAATTGCGTCCTGATTCAATTCATCGTCCTCCAGCAGACTTGACTTCATGGTACTATTGCTGCCTCGGGCACCTTATGGCCGTTCTGCTGTGAGTCAAAGAATTTCGAATCGGACGAAAAACTGATAGTGAATTGTAACTTTCAGGGCCACCTAATGACGATGGATCACTCAAATTGCGTCCCGATTCAATACATCGTCCTCCAGCAGACTTGTCTCCAAGGGTCTATTGCTGCCTCGGGCACCTTATGGCAGGCCTGCTGTGACTCAAAGATTTTCGAATCGGACGAAAAACTGATAGTGAATTGTAACGTTCAGGGCCTCCTAATGACGATGGAACACTCAAATTGCGTCCCGATACAATACATCGTCCTCCAGCAGACTTGTCGCCATGCGTCTATTGCTGCCTCGGGCACCTTATGGCCGTTCTGCTGTGAGTCTAGATTATCGAATGGGACAAAAAACTGATAGTGACTTGTAACGTTCAGGGCCTCCTAATGACGATGGAACACTCAAATTGCGTCCCGATTCAATACATCGTCCTCCAGCAGACTTGTCTCCATGGGTCTATTGCTGCCTCGGGCACCTTATGGCCGTTCTGCTGTGAGTCTAGGTTATCGAATGGGACGAAAAACTGATAGTGAATTGTAACGTTCAGGGCCACCTAATGACGATGGATCTTGCGTCCCGATTAAATACATCGTCAACCAGCCGACTTGACTCCATGGGTCTATTGCTGCCTCGGGCACCTTATGGCCGTTCTGCTGTGAGTCTAGATTATTGAATGGGACGAAAAACTGATAGTGAATTGTAACGTTCAGGGCCTCCTAATGACGATGGATCACTCAAATTGCGTCCCGATTCAGTACATCGTCCTCCAGCCGACTTGACTCCATGGGTCTATTGCTGCCTCGGGCACCTTATGGCCGTTCTGCTGTGAGTCTAGATTATCGAATGGGACGAAAAACTGATAGTGAATTGCAACATTCAGGGCCACCTAATGACGATGGATCACTCAAATTGCGTCCCGATTCAATACATCGTCCTCCAGCCGAGTTGACTCCATGGGTCTATTGCTGCCTTGGCACCTTATGGCCGATCTGCTGTGAATCTAGATTATCGAATGGGACGAAAAACTGATAGTGATTTGTAACGTTCAGGGCCACCTAATGACGATGGATCACTCAAATTGCGTCCTGATTCAATTCATCGTCCTCCAGCAGACTTGTCTCCATGGGTCGATTGCTGCCTCGGGCACCTTATGGCCGTTCTGCTGTGAGTCAAAGATTTTCGAATCGGACGAAAAACTGATAGTGATTTGTAACATTCAGGGCCACCTAAAGACGATGGACCACACAAATTGCGTCCCGATTCAGTACATCGTCCACTAGCCGACTTGACTCCATGGGACTATTGCTGCCTCGGGCACCTTATGGCCGTTCTGCTGTGAGTCTAGATTATAGAATGGGATGAAAAACTGATAGTGAATTGTAACGTTCAGGGCCACCTAATGACGATGGATCACTCAAATTGCGTCCCGATTCAATACATCGTCCTCCAGCAGACTTGTCTCCATGGGTCTATTGCTGCCTCGGGCACCTTATGGCAGGCCGGCTGTGAGTCAAAGTTTTCGAATCGGACGAAAAACTGATAGTGAATGGTAACTTTCAGGGCCACCTAATGACGATGGATCACTCAAATTGCGTCCCGATTCAATACATCGTCCTCCAGCCGACGTGATTCCATGGGTCTATTGCTGCCTCGGGCACCTTATGGCCGTTCTGCTGTGAGTCTAGATTATCGAATGGGACGAAAAACTGAGAGTGAATTGTAACGTTCAGTGCCTCCTATTGAGGATGGATCACTCAAATTGCGTCCCGATTCAATACATCGTCCTCCAGCAGACTTGACTCCATGGGTCGATTGCTGCCTCGGGCACCTTATGGCCGTTCTGCTGTGAGTCTAGATTATCGAATGGGACGAAAAACTGATAGTGATTTGTAACGTTCAGGGCCTCCTAATGACGATGGATCACTCAAATTGCGTCCCCATTCAATACATCGTCAACCAGCCGACTTGACTCCATGGGTCTATTGCTGCCTCGGGCACCTTATGGCCGTTCTGCTGTGAGTCTAGATTATTGAATGGGACGAAAAACTGATAGTGAATTGTAACGTTCAGGGCCTCCTAATGACGATGGATCACTCAAATTGCGTCCCGATTCAGTACATCGTCCTCCAGCCGACTTGACTCCATGGGTCTATTGCTGCCTCGGGCACCTTATGGCCGTTCTGCTGTGAGTCTAGATTATCGAATGGGACGAAAAACTGATAGTGAATTGCAACATTCAGGGCCACCTAATGACGATGGATCACTCAAATTGCGTCCCGATTCAATACATCGTCCTCCAGCCGAGTTGACTCCATGGGTCTATTGCTGCCTTGGCACCTTATGGCCGTTCTGCTGTGAATCTAGATTATCGAATGGGACGAAAAACTGATAGTGATTTGTAACGTTCAGGGCCACCTAATGACGATGGATCACTCAAATTGCGTCCCGATTCAATACATCGTCCCCAGCCGAATGGTCTCCATTGGTCTATTGTGCCTCGGGCACCTTATGGCCGTTCTGCTGTGAGTCTAGATTATCGAATGGGACGAAAAACTGATAGTGAATTGTAACGTTCAGGGCCACCTAATGACGATGGATCACTCAAATTGCGTCCTGATTCAATACATCGTCCTCCAGCAGACTTGTCTCCATGGGTCTATTGCTGCCTCGGGCACCTTATGGCCGTTCTGCTGTGAGTCAAAGATTTTCGAATCGGACGAAAAACTGACAGTGATTTGTAACATTCAGGGCCACCTAAAGACGATGGACCACACAAATTGCGTCCCGATTCAGTACATCGTCCACTAGCCGACTTGACTCCGTGGGACTATTGCTGCCTCGGGCACCTTATGGTCGTTCTGCTGTGAGTCTAGATTATAGAATGGGATGAAAAACTGATAGTGAATTGTAACGTTCAGGGCCACCTAATGACGATGGATCACTCAAATTGCGTCCCGATTCAATACATCGTCCTCCAGCAGACTTGTCTCCGTGGGTCTATTGCTGCCTCGGGCACCTTATGGCAGGCCTGCTGTGACTCAAAGATTTTCGAATCGGACGAAAACCTGATTGTGAATTGCAACGTACAGGGCCTCCTAATGACGATGGAACACTCAAATTGCGTCCCGATTCAATACATCGTCCTCCAGCAGACTTGTCTCCATGCGTCTATTGCTGCCTCGGGCACCTTATGGCCGTTCTGCTGTGAGTCAAAGATTTTCGAATCGGACGAAAAACTGATAGTGAATTGTAGCGTTCAGGGCCACCTAATGACGATGGATCTCTCAAATTGCGTCCCGATTCAATACATCGTCCTCCAGCCGACGTGATTCCATGGGTCTATTGCTGCCTCGGGCACCTTATGGCCGTTCTGCTGTGAGTCTAGATTATCGAATGGGACGAAAAACTGAGAGTGAATTGTAACGTTCAGTGCCTCCTATTGAGGATGGATCACTCAAATTGCGTCCCGATTCAATACATCGTCCTCCAGCAGACTTGACTCCATGGGTCGATTGCTGCCTCGGGCACCTTATGGCCGTTCTGCTGTGAGTCTAGATTATCGAATGGGACGAAAAACTGATAGTGAATTGTAACGTTCAGGGCCTCCTAATGACGATGGATCACTCAAATTGCGTCCCGATTCAATACATCGTCCTCCAGCCGACTTGACTCCATGGGTCTATTGCTGCCTCGGGCACCTTATGGCCGTTCTGCTGTGAGTCTAGATTATCGAATGGGACGAAAAACTGATAGTGAATTGTAACGTTCAGGGCCACCTAATGACGAAGGATCACTCAAATTGCGTCCTGATTCAATTCATCGTCCTCCAGCAGACTTGACTTCATGGTACTATTGCTGCCTCGGGCACCTTATGGCCGTTCTGCTGTGAGTCAAAGATTTTCGAATCGGACGAAAAACTGATAGTGAATTGTAACTTTCAGGGCCACCTAATGACGATGGATCACTCAAATTGCGTCCCGATTCAATACATCGTCCTCCAGCAGACTTGTCTCCATGGGTCGATTGCTGCCTCGGGCACCTTATGGCCGTTCTGCTGTGAGTCAAAAATTTTCGAATCGGACGAAAAACTGATAGTGATTTGTAACATTCAGGGCTACCTAAAGACGATGGACCACACAAATTGCGTCCCGATTCAGTACATCGTCCTCCAGCAGACTTGTCTCCATGCGTCTATTGCTGCCTCGGGCACCTTATGGCAGGCCTGCTGTGACTCAAAGATTTTCGAATGGGACGAAAAACTGATAGTGAATTGTAACGTTCAGGGCCTCCTAATGACGATGGAACACTCAAATTGCGTCCCGATTCAATACATCGTCCTCCAGCAGACTTGTCTCCATGCGTCTATTGCTGCCTCGGGCACCTTATGGCCGTTCTGCTGTGAGTCAAAGATTTTCGAGTCGGACGAAAAACTGATAGTGAATTGTAACTTTCAGGGCCACCTAATGACGATGGATCACTCAAATTGCGTCCCGATTCAATACATCGTCAACCAGCCGACTTGACTCCATGGGTCTATTGCTGCCTCGGGCACCTTATGGCCGTTCTGCTGTGAGTCTAGATTATTGAATGGGACGAAAAACTGATAGTGAATTGTAACGTTCAGGGCCTCCTAATGACGATGGATCACTCAAATTGCGTCCCGATTCAGTACATCGTCCTCCAGCCGACTTGACTCCATGGGTCTATTGCTGCCTCGGGCACCTTATGGCCGTTCTGCTGTGAGTCTAGATTATCGAATAGGACGAAAAACTGATAGTGAATTGCAACATTCAGGGCCACCTAATGACGATGGATCACTCAAATTGCGTCCCGATTCAATACATCGTCCTCCAGCCGAGTTGACTCCATGGGTCTATTGCTGCCTTGGCACCTTATGGCCGTTCTGCTGTGAATCTAGATTATCGAATGGGACGAAAAACTGATAGTGATTTGTAACGTTCAGGGCCACCTAATGACGATGGATCACTCAAATTGCGTCCCGATTCAATACATCGTCCCCAGCCGAATGGTCTCCATTGGTCTATTGCTGCCTCGGGCACCTTATGGCCGTTCTGCTGTGAGTCTAGATTATCGAATGGGACGAAAAACTGATAGTGAATTGTAACGGTCAGGGCCACCTAATGACGATGGATCACTCAAATAGCGTCCTGATTCAATACATCGTCCTCCAGCAGACTTGTCTCCATGGGTCTATTGCTGCCTCGGGCACCTTATGGCCGTTCTGCTGTGAGTCAAAGATTTTCGAATCGGACGAAAAACTGACAGTGATTTGTAACATTCAGGGCCACCTAAAGACGATGGACCACACAAATTGCGTCCCGATTCAGTACATCGTCCACTAGCCGACTTGACTCCATGGGACTATTGCTGCCTCGGGCACCTTATGGTCGTTCTGCTGTGAGTCTAGATTATAGAATGGGACGAAAAACTGAGAGTGAATTGTAACGTTCAGTGCCTCCTATTGAGGATGGATCACTCAAATTGCGTCCCGATTCAATACATCGTCAACCAGCCGACTTGACTCCATGGGTCTATTGCTGCCTCGGGCACCTTATGGCCGTTCTGCTGTGAGTCTAGATTATTGAATGGGACGAAAAACTGATAGTGAATTGTAACGTTCAGGGCCTCCTAATGACGATGGATCACTCAAATTGCGTCCCGATTCAGTACATCGTCCTCCAGCCGACTTGACTCCATGGGTCTATTGCTGCCTCGGGCACCTTATGGCCGTTCTGCTGTGAGTCTAGATTATCGAATGGGACGAAAAACTGATAGTGAATTGCAACATTCAGGGCCACCTAATGACGATGGATCACTCAAATTGCGTCCCGATTCAATACATCGTCCTCCAGCCGAGTTGACTCCATGGGTCTATTGCTGCCTTGGCACCTTATGGCCGTTCTGCTGTGAATCTAGATTATCGAATGGGACGAAAAACTGATAGTGATTTGTAACGTTCAGGGCCACCTAATGACGATGGATCACTCAAATTGCGTCCCGATTCAATACATCGTCCCCAGCCGAATGGTCTCCATTGGTCTATTGCTGCCTCGGGCACCTTATGGCCGTTCTGCTGTGAGTCTAGATTATCGAATGGGACGAAAAACTGATAGTGAATTGTAACGTTCAGGGCCACCTAATGACGATGGATCACTCAAATTGCGTCCTGATTCAATACATCGTCCTCCAGCAGACTTGTCTCCATGGGTCTATTGCTGCCTCGGGCACCTTATGGCCGTTCTGCTGTGAGTCAAAGATTTTCGAATCGGACGAAAAACTGACAGTGATTTGTAACATTCAGGCCACCTAAAGACGATGGACCACACAAATTGCGTCCCGATTCAGTACATCGTCCACTAGCCGACTTGACTCCATGGGACTATTGCTGCCTCGGGCACCTTATGGTCGTTCTGCTGTGAGTCTAGATTATAGAATGGGACGAAAAACTGAGAGTGAATTGTAACGTTCAGTGCCTCCTATTGAGGATGGATCACTCAAATTGCGTCCCGATTCAATACATCGTCAACCAGCCGACTTGACTCCATGGGTCTATTGCTGCCTCGGGCACCTTATGGCCGTTCTGCTGTGAGTCTAGATTATTGAATGGGACGAAAAACTGATAGTGAATTGTAACGTTCAGGGCCTCCTAATGACGATGGATCACTCAAATTGCGTCCCGATTCAGTACATCGTCCTCCAGCCGACTTGACTCCATGGGTCTATTGCTGCCTCGGGCACCTTATGGCCGTTCTGCTGTGAGTCTAGATTATCGAATGGGACGAAAAACTGATAGTGAATTGCAACATTCAGGGCCACCTAATGACGATGGATCACTCAAATTGCGTCCCGATTCAATACATCGTCCTCCAGCCGAGTTGACTCCATGGTCTATTGCTGCCTTGGCACCTTATGGCCGTTCTGCTGTGAATCTAGATTATCGAATGGGACGAAAAACTGATAGTGATTTGTAACGTTCAGGGCCACCTAATGACGATGGATCACTCAAATTGCGTCCCGATTCAATACATCGTCCCCAGCCGAATGGTCTCCATTGGTCTATTGCTGCCTCGGGCACCTTATGGCCGTTCTGCTGTGAGTCTAGATTATCGAATGGGACGAAAAACTGATAGTGAATTGTAACGTTCAGGGCCACCTAATGACGATGGATCACTCAAATTGCGTCCTGATTCAATACATCGTCCTCCAGCAGACTTGTCTCCATGGGTCTATTGCTGCCTCGGGCACCTTATGGCCGTTCTGCTGTGAGTCAAAGATTTTCGAATCGGACGAAAAACTGACAGTGATTTGTAACATTCAGGGCCACCTAAAGACGATGGACCACACAAATTGCGTCCCGATTCAGTACATCGTCCACTAGCCGACTTGACTCCATGGGACTATTGCTGCCTATGGCACCTTATGGTCGTTCTGCTGTGAGTCTAGATTATAGAATGGGACGAAAAACTGAGAGTGAATTGTAACGTTCAGTGCCTCCTATTGAGGCCTCAAATTGCGTCCCGATTCAATACATCGTCCTCCAGCAGACTTGACTCCATGGGTCGATTGCTGCCTCGGGCACCTAATGGCCGTTCTGCTGTGAGTCAAAGATTTTCGAATCGGACGAAATACTGATAGTGAATTGTAACATTCAGGGCCACCTAATGACGATGGACCACGCAAATTGCGTCCCGATTCAATACATCGTCCTCCAGCCGAGTTGATTCCATCGGTCTATTGCTGCCTCGGGCACCTTATGGCCGTTCTGCTGTGAGTCTAGATTATGGAATGGGATGAAAAACTGATAGTGAATTGTAACGTTCAGGGCCACCTAATGACGATGGATCACTCAAATTGCGTCCCGATTCAATACATCGTCCTCCAGCAGACTTGTCTCCATGGGTCTATTGCTGCCTCGGGCACCTTATGGCAGGCCTGCTGTGACCCAAAGATTTTCGAATCGGACGAAAAACTGATAGTGAATTGTAACGTTCAGGGCCTCCTAATGACGATGGAACACTCAAATTGCGTCCCGATTCAATACATCGTCCTCCAGCAGACTTGTCTCCATGGGTCCATTGCTGCCTCGGGCACCTTATGGCCGTTCTGCTGTGAGTCAAAGATTTTCGAATCGGACGAAAAACTGATAGTGAATTGTAACGTTCAGGGCCTCCTAATGACGATGGAACACTCAAATTGCGTCCCGATTCAATACATCGTCCTCCAGCAGACTTGTCTCCATGCGTCTATTGCTGCCTCGGGCACCTAATGGCCGTTCTGCTGAGAGTCAAAGATTTTCGAATCGGACGAAAAACTGATAGTGAATTGTAACGTTCAGGGCCACCTAATGACGATGGATCACTCAAATTGCGTCCCGATTCAATACATCGTCCTCCAGCCGACATGTCTCCATGGGTCTATTGCTGCCTTGGCACCTTATGGCCGTTCTGCTGTGAGTCAAAGATTTTCGAATCGGACGAAAAACTGATTGTGAATTGTAACGTTCAGGGCCACCTAATGACGATGGATCACTCAAATTGTGTCCCGATTCAATACATTGTCCTCCAGCAGACTGTCTCCATGGGTCTATTGCAGCCTCGGGCACCATATGGCCGTTCAGCTGTGACTCAAAGATTTTCGAATCGGACGAAAAACTGATAGTGAATTGTAACGTTGAGGGCCTCCTAATGACGATGGAACACTCAAATTGCGTCCCGATTCAATACATCGTCCTCCAGCCGACTTGTCTCCATGGGTCTATTGCTGCCTCGGGCACCTTATGGCCGTTCTGCTGTGAGTCAAAGATTTTCGAATCGGACGAAAAACTGATAGTGAATTGTAACATTCAGGGCCACCTAATGACGATGGACCACGCAAATTGCGTCCCAATTCAATACATCGTCCTCCAGCCGAGTTGACTCCATGGGTCTATTGCTGCCTCGGGCACCTTATGGCAGGCCTGCTGTGACTCAAAGATTTTCGAATCGGACGAAAAACTGATAGTGAATTGTAACGTTCAGGGCCTCCTAATGACGATGGAACACTCAAATTGCGTCCCGATTTAATACATCGTCCTCCAGCAGACTTGTCTCCATGGGTCTATTGCTGCCTCGGGCACCTTATGGCCGTTCTGCCGTGAGTCTAGATTATCGAATGGGACGAAAAACTGATAGTGAATTGTAACGTTCAGGGCCACCTAATGACGATGGATCACTCAAATTGCGTCCCGATTCAATACATCGTCCTCCAGCCCACTTGACTCCATGGGTCTATTGCTGCCTCGGGCACCTTATGGCCGTTCTGCTGTGAGTCTAGATTATCGAATGGGACGAAAAACTGATAGTGAATTGTAACGTTCAGGGCCTCCTAATGACGATGGATCACTCAAATTGCGTCCCGATTCAATACATCGTCCTCCAGCCGACTTGACTCCATGGGTCTATTGCTGCCTCGGGCACCTTATGGCCGTTCTGCTGTGAGTCTAGATTATCGAATGGGACGAAAAACTGATAGTGAATTGTAACGTTCAGGGCCACCTAATGACGAAGGATCACTCAAATTGCGTCCTGATTCAATTCATCGTCCTCCAGCAGACTTGACTTCATGGTACTATTGCTGCCTCGGGCACCTTATGGCCGTTCTGCTGTGAGTCAAAGATTTTCGAATCGGACGAAAAACTGATAGTGAATTGTAACTTTCAGGGCCACCTAATGACGATGGTTCACTCAAATTGCGTCCCGATTCAATACATCGTCCTCCAGCAGACTTGTCTCCATGGGTCGATTGCTGCCTCGGGCACCTTATGGCCGTTCTGCTGTGAGTCAAAAATTTTCGAATCGGACGAAAAACTGATAGTGATTTGTAACATTCAGGGCTACCTAAAGACGATGGACCACACAAATTGCGTCCCGATTCAGTACATCGTCCTCCAGCAGACTTGTCTCCATGCGTCTATTGCTGCCTCGGGCACCTTATGGCAGGCCTGCTGTGACTCAAAGATTTTCGAATGGGACGAAAAACTGATAGTGAATTGTAACGTTCAGGGCCTCCTAATGACGATGGAACACTCAAATTGCGTCCCGATTCAATACATCGTCCTCCAGCAGACTTGTCTCCACGCGTCTATTGCTGCCACGGGCACCTTATGGTCGTTCTGCTGTGAGTCAAAGATTTTCGAGTCGGACGAAAAACTGATAGTTAATTGTAACTTTCAGGGCCACCTAATGACGATGGATCACTCAAATTGCGTCCCGATTCAATACATCGTCAACCAGCCGACTTGACTCCATGGGTCTATTGCTGCCTCGGGCACCTTATGGCCGTTCTGCTGTGAGTCTAGATTATTGAATGGGACGAAAAACTGATAGTGAATTGTAACGTTCAGGGCCTCCTAATGACGATGGATCACTCAAATTGCGTCCCGATTCAGTACATCGTCCTCCAGCCGACTTGACTCCATGGGTCTATTGCTGCCTCGGGCACCTTATGGCCGTTCTGCTGTGAGTCTAGATTATCGAATGGGACGAAAAACTGATAGTGAATTGCAACATTCAGGGCCACCTAATGACGATGGATCACTCAAATTGCGTCCCGATTCAATACATCGTCCTCCAGCCGAGTTGACTCCATGGGTCTATTGCTGCCTTGGCACCTTATGGCCGTTCTGCTGTGAATCTAGATTATCGAATGGGACGAAAAACTGATAGTGATTTGTAACGTTCAGGGCCACCTAATGACGATGGATCACTCAAATTGCGTCCCGATTCAATACATCGTCCCCAGCCGAATGGTCTCCATTGGTCTATTGCTGCCTCGGGCACCTTATGGCCGTTCTGCTGTGAGTCTAGATTATCGAATGGGACGAAAAACTGATAGTGAATTGTAACGTTCAGGGCCACCTAATGACGATGGATCACTCAAATTGCGTCCTGATTCAATACATCGTCCTCCAGCAGACTTGTCTCCATGGGTCGATTGCTGCCTCGGGCACCTTATGGCCGTTCTGCTGTGAGTCAAAGATTTTCGAATCGGACGAAAAACTGACAGTGAATTGTAACATTCAGGGCCACCTAAAGACGATGGACCACACAAATTGCGTCCCGATTCAGTACATCGTCCACTAGCCGACTTGACTCCATGGGACTATTGCTGCCTCGGGCACCTTATGGTCGTTCTGCTGTGAGTCTAGATTATAGAATGGGACGAAAAACTGAGAGTTAATTGTAACGTTCAGTGCCTCCTATTGAGGATGGATCACTCAAATTGCGTCCCGATTCAATACATCGTCAACCAGCCGACTTGACTCCATGGGTCTATTGCTGCCTCGGGCACCTTATGGCCGTTCTGCTGTGAGTCTAGATTATTGAATGGGACGAAAAACTGATAGTGAATTGTAACGTTCAGGGCCTCCTAATGACGATGGAACACTCAAATTGCGTCCCGATTCAATACATCGTCCTCCAGCCGACTTGTCTCCATGGGTCTATTGCTGCCTCGGGCACCTTATGGCCGTTCTGCTGTGAGTCAAAGATTTTCGAATCGGACGAAAAACTGATAGTGAATTGTAACATTCAGGGCCACCTAATGACGATGGACCACGCAAATTGCGTCCCAATTCAATACATCGTCCTCCAGCCGAGTTGACTCCATGGGTCTATTGCTGCCTCGGGCACCTTATGGCAGGCCTGCTGTGACTCAAAGATTTTCGAATCGGACGAAAAACTGATAGTGAATTGTAACGTTCAGGGCCTCCTAATGACGATGGAACACTCAAATTGCGTCCCGATTCAATACATCGTCCTCCAGCAGACTTGTCTCCATGGGTCTATTGCTGCCTCGGGCACCTTATGGCCGTTCTGCCGTGAGTCTAGATTATCGAATGGGACGAAAAACTGATAGTGAATTGTAACGTTCAGGGCCACCTAATGACGATGGATCACTCAAATTGCGTCCCGATTCAATACATCGTCCTCCAGCCGACTTGACTCCATGGGTCTATTGCTGCCTCGGGCACCTTATGGCCGTTCTGCTGTGAGTCTAGATTATCGAATGGGACGAAAAACTGATAGTGAATTGTAACGTTCAGGGCCTCCTAATGACGATGGATCACTCAAATTGCGTCCCGATTCAATACATCGTCCTCCAGCCGACTTGACTCCATGGGTCTATTGCTGCCTCGGGCACCTTATGGCCGTTCTGCTGTGAGTCTAGATTATCGAATGGGACGAAAAACTGATAGTGAATTGTAACGTTCAGGGCCACCTAATGACGAAGGATCACTCAAATTGCGTCCTGATTCAATTCATCGTCCTCCAGCAGACTTGACTTCATGGTACTATTGCTGCCTCGGGCACCTTATGGCCGTTCTGCTGTGAGTCAAAGATTTTCGAATCGGACGAAAAACTGATAGTGAATTGTAACTTTCAGGGCCACCTAATGACGATGGTTCACTCAAATTGCGTCCCGATTCAATACATCGTCCTCCAGCAGACTTGTCTCCATGGGTCGATTGCTGCCTCGGGCACCTTATGGCCGTTCTGCTGTGAGTCAAAAATTTTCGAATCGGACGAAAAACTGATAGTGATTTGTAACATTCAGGGCTACCTAAAGACGATGGACCACACAAATTGCGTCCCGATTCAGTACATCGTCCTCCAGCAGACTTGTCTCCATGCGTCTATTGCTGCCTCGGGCACCTTATGGCAGGCCTGCTGTGACTCAAAGATTTTCGAATCGGACGAAAAACTGATAGTGAATTGTAACGTTCAGGGCCTCCTAATGACGATGGAACACTCAAATTGCGTCCCGATTCAATACATCGTCCTCCAGCAGACTTGTCTCCATGCGTCTATTGCTGCCTCGGGCACCTTATGGCCGTTCTGCTGTGAGTCAAAGATTTTCGAGTCGGACGAAAAACTGATAGTGAATTGTAACTTTCAGGGACACCTAATGACGATGGATCACTCAAATTGCGTCCCGATTCAATACATCGTCCTCCAGCCGACTTGACTCCATGTGTCTATTGCTGCCTCGGGCACCTTATGGCCGTTCTGCTGTGAGTCTAGATTATCGAATGGGACAAAAAACTGATAGTGAATTGTAACGTTCAGGACCTCCTAATGACGATGGATCACTCAAATTGCGTCCCGATTCAATACATCGTCCTCCAGCAGACTTGTCTCCATGGGTCTATTGCTGCCTCGGGCACCTTATGGCCGTTCTGCTGTGGGTCTAGGTTATCGAATGGGACGAAAAACTGATAGTGAATTGTAACGTTCAGGGCCACCTAATGACGATGGATCTCTCAAATTGCGTCCCGATTCAATACATCGTCCACCAGCCGACTTGACTCCATGAGTCTATTGCTGCCTCGGGCACCTTATGGCCGTTCTGCTGTGAGTCTAGATTATTGAATGGGACGAAAAACTGATAGTGAATTGTAACGTTCAGGGCCTCCTAATGACGATGGATCACTCAAATTGCGTCCCGATTCAATACATCGTCCTCCAGCCGAGTTGACTCCATGGGTCTATTGCTGCCTCGGGCACCTTATGGCCGTTCTGCTGTGAGTCAAAGATTTTCGAATCGGACGAAAAACTGATAGTGAATTGTAACATTCAGGGCCACCTAATGACGATGGACCACGCAAATTGCGTCCCGATTCAATACATCGTCCTCCAGCCGAGTTGACTCCATGGGTCTATTGCTGCCTCGGGCACCTTATGGCAGGCCTGCTGTGACTCAAAGATTTTCGAATCGGACGAAAAACTGATAGTGAATTGTAACGTTCAGGGCCTCCTAATGACGATGGAACACTCAAATTGCGTCCCGATTCAATACATCGTCCTCCAGCAGACTTGTCTCCATGGGTCTATTGCTGCCTCGGGCACCTTATGGCCGTTCTGCTGTGAGTCTAGATTATCGAATGGGACGAAAAACTGATAGTGAATTGTAACGTTCAGGGCCACCTAATGACGATGGATGACTCAAATTGCGTCCCGATTCAATACATCGTCCTCCAGCCGACTTGACTCCATGGGTCTATTGCTGCCTCGGGCACCTTATGGCCGTTCTGCTGTGAGTCTAGATTATTGAATGGGACGAAAAACTGATAGTGAATTGTAACGTTCAGGGCCTCCTAATGACGATGGATCACTCAAATTGCGTCCCGATTCAATACATCGTCCTCCAGCCGAGTTGACTCCATGGGTCTATTGCTGCCTCGGGCACCTTATGGCAGGCCTGCTGTGACTCAAAGATTTTCGAATCGGACGAAAAACTGATAGTGAATTGTAACGTTCAGGGCCTCCTAATGACGATGGAACACTCAAATTGCGTCCCGATTCAATACATCGTCCTCCAGCAGACTTGTCTCCATGGGTCTATTGCTGCCTCGGGCACCTTATGGCCGTTCTGCCGTGAGTCTAGATTATCGAATGGGACGAAAAACTGATAGTGAATTGTAACGTTCAGGGCCACCTAATGACGATGGATCACTCAAATTGCGTCCCGATTCAATACATCGTCCTCCAGCCGACTTGACTCCATGGGTCTATTGCTGCCTCGGGCACCTTATGGCCGTTCTGCTGTGAGTCTAGATTATCGAATGGGACGAAAAACTGATAGTGAATTGTAACGTTCAGGGCCTCCTAATGACGATGGATCACTCAAATTGCGTCCCGATTCAATACATCGTCCTCCAGCCGACTTGACTCCATGGGTCTATTGCTGCCTCGGGCACCTTATGGCCGTTCTGCTGTGAGTCTAGATTATCGAATGGGACGAAAAACTGATAGTGAATTGTAACGTTCAGGGCCACCTAATGACGAAGGATCACTCAAATTGCGTCCTGATTCAATTCATCGTCCTCCAGCCGACTTGACTTCATGGTACTATTGCTGCCTCGGGCACCTTATGGCCGTTCTGCTGTGAGTCAAAGATTTTCGAATCGGACGAAAAACTGATAGTGAATTGTAACTTTCAGGGCCACCTAATGACGATGGTTCACTCAAATTGCGTCCCGATTCAATACATCGTCCTCCAGCAGACTTGTCTCCATGGGTCGATTGCTGCCTCGGGCACCTTATGGCCGTTCTGCTGTGAGTCAAAAATTTTCGAATCGGACGAAAAACTGATAGTGATTTGTAACATTCAGGGCTACCTAAAGACGATGGACCACACAAATTGCGTCCCGATTCAGTACATCGTCCTCCAGCAGACTTGTCTCCATGCGTCTATTGCTGCCTCGGGCACCTTATGGCAGGCCTGCTGTGACTCAAAGATTTTCGAATCGGACGAAAAACTGATAGTGAATTGTAACGTTCAGGGCCTCCTAATGACGATGGAACACTCAAATCGCGTCCCGATTCAATACATCGTCCTCCAGCAGACTTGTCTCCATGCGTCTATTGCTGCCTCGGGCACCTTATGGCCGTTCTGCTGTGAGTCAAAGATTTTCGAGTCGGACGAAAAACTGATAGTGAATTGTAACTTTCAGGGCCACCTAATGACGATGGATCACTCAAATTGCGTCCCGATTCAATACATCGTCCTCCAGCCGACTTGACTCCATGTGTCTATTGCTGCCTCGGGCACCTTATGGCCGTTCTGCTGTGAGTCTAGATTATCGAATGGGACAAAAAACTGATAGTGAATTGTAACGTTCAGGACCTCCTAATGACGATGGATCACTCAAATTGCGTCCCGATTCAATACATCGTCCTCCAGCAGACTTGTCTCCATGGGTCTATTGCTGCCTCGGGCACCTTATGGCCGTTCTGCTGTGAGTCTAGGTTATCGAATGGGACGAAAAACTGATAGTGAATTGTAACGTTCAGGGCCACCTAATGACGATGGATCTCTCAAATTGCGTCCCGATTCAATACATCGTCCACCAGCCGACTTGACTCAATGAGTCTATTGCTGCCTCGGGCACCTTATGGCCGTTCTGCTGTGAGTCTAGATTATTGAATGGGACGAAAAACTGATAGTGAATTGTAACGTTCAGTTCCTCCTAATGACGATGGATCACTCAAATTGCGTCCCGATTCAATACATCGTCCTCCAGCCGAGTTGACTCCATGGGTCTATTGCTGCCTCGGGCACCTTATGGCCGTTCTGCTGTGAGTCAAAGATTTTCGAATCGGACGAAAAACTGATAGTGAATTGTAACATTCAGGGCCACCTAATGACGATGGACCACGCAAATTGCGTCCCGATTCAATACATCGTCCTCCAGCCGAGTTGACTCCATGGGTCTATTGCTGCCTCGGGCACCTTATGGCAGGCCTGCTGTGACTCAAAGATTTTCGAATCGGACGAAAAACTGATAGTGAATTGTAACGTTCAGGGCCTCCTAATGACGATGGAACACTCAAATTGCGTCCCGATTCAATACATCGTCCTCCAGCAGACTTGTCTCCATGGGTCTATTGCTGCCTCGGGCACCTTATGGCCGTTCTGCTGTGAGTCTAGATTATCGAATGGGACGAAAAACTGATAGTGAATTGTAACGTTCAGGGCCACCTAATGACGATGGATGACTCAAATTGCGTCCCGATTCAATACATCGTCCTCCAGCCGACTTGACTCCATGGGTCTATTGCTGCCTCGGGCACCTTATGGCCGTTCTGCTGTGAGTCTAGATTATTGAATGGGACGAAAAACTGATAGTGAATTGTAACGTTCAGGGCCTCCTAATGACGATGGATCACTCAAATTGCGTCCCGATTCAATACATCGTCCTCCAGCCGACTTGACTCCATGGGTCTATTGCTGCCTCGGGCACCTTATGGCCGTTCTGCTGTGAGTCAAAGATTTTCGAATCGGGCGAAAAACTGATAGTGAATTGTAACATTCAGGGCCACCTAATGACGATGGACCACGCAAATTGCGTCCCGATTCAATACATCGTCCTCCAGCCGAGTTGACTCCATGGGTCTATTGCTGCCTCGGGCACCTTATGGCCGTTCTGCTGTGAGTCAAAGATTTTCGAATCGGACGAAAAACTGATAGTGAATTGTAACGTTCAGGGCCACCTAATGACGATGGATCACTCAAATTGTGTCCCGATTCAATACATTGTCCTCCAGCAGACTGTCTCCATGGGTCTATTGCAGCCTCGGGCACCATATGGCCGTTCAGCTGTGACTCAAAGATTTTCGAATCGGACGAAAAACTGATAGTGAATTGTAACGTTGAGGGCCTCCTAATGACGATGGAACACTCAAATTGCGTCCCGATTCAATACATCGTCCTCCAGCCGACTTGTCTCCATGGGTCTATTGCTGCCTCGGGCACCTTATGGCCGTTCTGCTGTGAGTCAAAGATTTTCGAATCGGACGAAAAACTGATAGTGAATTGTAACATTTAGGGCCACCTAATGACGATGGACCACGCAAATTGCGTCCCAATTCAATACATCGTCCTCCAGCCGAGTTGACTCCATGGGTCTATTGCTGCCTCGGGCACCTTATGGCAGGCCTGCTGTGACTCAAAGATTTTCGAATCGGACGAAAAACTGATATTGAATTGTAACGTTCAGGGCCTCCTAATGACGATGGAACACTCAAATTGCGTCCCGATTCAATACATCGTCCTCCAGCAGACTTGTCTCCATGGGTCTATTGCTGCCTCGGGCACCGTATGGCCGTTCTGCTGTGAGTCTAGATTATCGAATGGGACGAAAAACTGATAGTGAATTGTAACGTTCAGGGCCACCTAATGACGATGGATCACTCAAATTGCGTCCCGATTCAATACATCGTCCTCCAGCCGACTTGACTCCATGGGTCTATTGCTGCCTCGGGCACCTTATGGCCGTTCTGCTGTGAGTCTAGATTATCGAATGGGACGAAAAACTGATAGTGAATTGTAACGTTCAGGGCCTCCTAATGACGATGGATCACTCAAATTGCGTCCCGATTCAATACATCGTCCTCCAGCCGACTTGACTCCATGGGTCTATTGCTGCCTCGGGCACCTTATGGCCGTTCTGCTGTGAGTCTAGATTATCGAATGGGACGAAAAACTGATAGTGAATTGTAACGTTCAGGGCCACCTAATGACGAAGGATCACTCAAATTGCGTCCTGATTCAATTCATCGTCCTCCAGCAGACTTGACTTCATGGTACTATTGCTGCCTCGGGCACCTTATGGCCGTTCTGCTGTGAGTCAAAGATTTTCGAATCGGACGAAAAACTGATAGTGAATTGTAACTTTCAGGGCCACCTAATGACGATGGTTCACTCAAATTGCGTCCCGATTCAATACATCGTCCTCCAGCAGACTTGTCTCCATGGGTCGATTGCTGCCTCGGGCACCTTATGGCCGTTCTGCTGTGAGTCAAAAATTTTCGAATCGGACGAAAAACTGATAGTGATTTGTAACATTCAGGGCTACCTAAAGACGATGGACCACACAAATTGCGTCCCGATTCAGTACATCGTCCTCCAGCAGACTTGTCTCCATGCGTCTATTGCTGCCTCGGGCACCTTATGGCAGGCCTGCTGTGACAAAGATTTTCGAATGGGACGAAAAACTGATAGTGAATTGCAACATTCAGGGCCACCTAATGACGATGGATCACTCAAATTGCGTCCCGATTCAATACATCGTCCTCCAGCCGAGTTGACTCCATGGGTCTATTGCTGCCTTGGCACCTTATGGCCGTTCTGCTGTGAATCTAGATTATCGAATGGGACGAAAAACTGATAGTGATTTGTAACGTTCAGGGCCACCTAATGACGATGGATCACTCAAATTGCGTCCCGATTCAATACATCGTCCCCAGCCGAATGGTCTCCATTGGTCTATTGCTGCCTCGGGCACCTTATGGCCGTTCTGCTGTGAGTCTAGATTATCGAATGGGACGAAAAACTGATAGTTAATTGTAACGTTCAGGGCCACCTAATGACGATGGATCACTCAAATTGCGTCCTGATTCAATACATCGTCCTCCAGCAGACTTGTCTCCATGGGTCGATTGCTGCCTCGGGCACCTTATGGCCGTTCTGCTGTGAGTCAAAGATTTTCGAATCGGACGAAAAACTGACAGTGATTTGTAACATTCAGGGCCACCTAAAGACGATGGACCACACAAATTGCGTCCCGATTCAGTACATCGTCCACTAGCCGACTTGACTCCATGGGACTATTGCTGCCTCGGGCACCTTATGGTCGTTCTGCTGTGAGTCTAGATTATAGAATGGGACGAAAAACTGAGAGTGAATTGTAACGTTCAGTGCCTCCTATTGAGGATGGATCACTCAAATTGCGTCCCGATTCAATACATCGTCAACCAGCCGACTTGACTCCATGGGTCTATTGCTGCCTCGGGCACCTTATGGCCGTTCTGCTGTGAGTCTAGATTATTGAATGGGACGAAAAACTGATAGTGAATTGTAACGTTCAGGGCCTCCTAATGACGATGGATCACTCAAATTGCGTCCCGATTCAGTACATCGTCCTCCAGCCGACTTGACTCCATGGGTCTATTGCTGCCTCGGGCACCTTATGGCCGTTCTGCTGTGAGTCTAGATTATCGAATGGGACGAAAAACTGATAGTGAATTGCAACATTCAGGGCCACCTAATGACGATGGATCACTCAAATTGCGTCCCGATTCAATACATCGTCCTCCAGCCGAGTTGACTCCATGGGTCTATTGCTGCCTTGGCACCTTATGGCCGTTCTGCTGTGAATCTAGATTATCGAATGGGACGAAAAACTGATAGTGATTTGTAACGTTCAGGGCCACCTAATGACGATGGATCACTCAAATTGCGTCCCGATTCAAAACATCGTCCCCAGCCGAATGGTCTCCATTGGTCTATTGCTGCCTCGGGCACCTTATGGCCGTTCTGCTGTGAGTCTAGATTATCGAATGGGACGAAAAACTGATAGTGAATTGTAACGTTCAGGGCCACCTAATGACGATGGATCACTCAAATTGCGTCCTGATTCAATACATCGTCCTCCAGCAGACTTGTCTCCATGGGTCTATTACTGCCTCGGGCACCTTATGGCCGTTCTGCTGTGAGTCAAAGATTTTCGAATCGGACGAAAAACTGACAGTGATTTGTAACATTCAGGGCCACCTAAAGACGATGGACCACGCAAATTGCGTCCCGATTCAATACATCGTCCTCCAGCCGAGTTGATTCCATCGGTCTATTGCTGCCTCGGGCACCTTATGGCCGTTCTGCTGTGAGTCTAGATTATAGAATGGGATGAAAAACTGATAGTGAATTGTAACGTTCAGGGCCACCTAATGACGATGGATCACTCAAATTGCGTCCCGATTCAAAACATCGTCCTCCAGCAGACTTGTCCCCATGGGTCTATTGCTGCCTCGGGCACCTTATGGCAGGCCTGCTGTGACCCAAAGATTTTCGAATCGGACGAAAAACTGATAGTGAATTGTAACGTTCAGGGCCTCCTAATGACGATGGAACACTCAAATTGCGTCCCGATTCAATACATCGTCCTCCAGCAGACTTGTCTCCATGGGTCCATTGCTGCCTCGGGCACCTTATGGCCGTTCTGCTGTGAGTCAAAGATTTTCGAATCGGACGAAAAACTGATAGTGAATTGTAACGTTCAGGGCCTCCTAATGACGATGGAACACTCAAATTGCGTCCCGATTCAATACATCGTCCTCCAGCAGACTTGTCTCCATGCGTCTATTGCTGCCTCGGGCACCTAATGGCCGTTCTGCTGAGAGTCAAAGATTTTCGAATCGGACGAAAAACTGATAGTGAATTGTAACGTTCAGGGCCACCTAATGACGATGGATCACTCAAATTGCGTCCCGATTCAATACATCGTCCTCCAGCCGACATGTCTCCATGGGTCTATTGCTGCCTTGGCACCTTATGGCCGTTCTGCTGTGAGTCAAAGATTTTCGAATCGGACGAAAAACTGATTGTGAATTGTAACGTTCAGGGCCACCTAATGACGATGGATCACTCAAATTGTGTCCCGATTCAATACATTGTCCTCCAGCAGACTGTCTCCATGGGTCTATTGCAGCCTCGGGCACCATATGGCCGTTCAGCTGTGACTCAAAGATTTTCGAATCGGACGAAAAACTGATAGTGAATTGTAACGTTGAGGGCCTCCTAATGACGATGGAACACTCAAATTGCGTCCCGATTCAATACATCGTCCTCCAGCCGACTTGTCTCCATGGGTCTATTGCTGCCTCGGGCACCTTATGGCCGTTCTGCTGTGAGTCAAAGATTTTCGAATCGGACGAAAAACTGATAGTGAATTGTAACATTCAGGGCCACCTAATGACGATGGACCACGCAAATTGCGTCCCAATTCAATACATCGTCCTCCAGCCGAGTTGACTCCATGGGTCTATTGCTGCCTCGGGCACCTTATGGCAGGCCTGCTGTGACTCAAAGATTTTCGAATCGGACGAAAAACTGATAGTGAATTGTAACGTTCAGGGCCTCCTAATGACGATGGAACACTCAAATTGCGTCCCGATTCAATACATCGTCCTCCAGCAGACTTGTCTCCATGGGTCTATTGCTGCCTCGGGCACCTTATGGCCGTTCTGCCGTGAGTCTAGATTATCGAATGGGACGAAAAACTGATAGTGAATTGTAACGTTCAGGGCCACCTAATGACGATGGATCACTCAAATTGCGTCCCGATTCAATACATCGTCCTCCAGCCGACTTGACTCCATGGGTCTATTGCTGCCTCGGGCACCTTATGGCCGTTCTGCTGTGAGTCTAGATTATCGAATGGGACGAAAAACTGATAGTGAATTGTAACGTTCAGGGCCTCCTAATGACGATGGATCACTCAAATTGCGTCCCGATTCAATACATCGTCCTCCAGCCGACTTGACTCCATGGGTCTATTGCTGCCTCGGGCACCTTATGGCCGTTCTGCTGTGAGTCTAGATTATCGAATGGGACGAAAAACTGATAGTGAATTGTAACGTTCAGGGCCACCTAATGACGAAGGATCACTCAAATTGCGTCCTGATTCAATTCATCGTCCTCCAGCAGACTTGACTTCATGGTACTATTGCTGCCTCGGGCACCTTATGGCCGTTCTGCTGTGAGTCAAAGATTTTCGAATCGGACGAAAAACTGATAGTGAATTGTAACTTTCAGGGCCACCTAATGACGATGGTTCACTCAAATTGCGTCCCGATTCAATACATCGTCCTCCAGCAGACTTGTCTCCATGGGTCGATTGCTGCCTCGGGCACCTTATGGCCGTTCTGCTGTGAGTCAAAAATTTTCGAATCGGACGAAAAACTGATAGTGATTTGTAACATTCAGGGCTACCTAAAGACGATGGACCACACAAATTGCGTCCCGATTCAGTACATCGTCCTCCAGCAGACTTGTCTCCATGCGTCTATTGCTGCCTCGGGCACCTTATGGCAGGCCTGCTGTGACTCAAAGATTTTCGAATCGGACGAAAAACTGATAGTGAATTGTAACGTTCAGGGCCTCCCAATGACGATGGAACACTCAAATTGCGTCCCGATTCAATACATCGTCCTCCAGCAGACTTGTCTCCATGCGTCTATTGCTGCCTCGGGCACCTTATGGCCGTTCTGCTGTGAGTCAAAGATTTTCGAGTCGGACGAAAAACTGATAGTGAATTGTAACTTTCAGGGCCACCTAATGACGATGGATCACTAAAATTGCGTCCCGATTCAATACATCGTCCTCCAGCAGACTTGTCTCCATGGGTCTATTGCTGCCTCGGGCACCTTATGGCCGTTCTGCTGTGAGTCTAGGTTATCGAATGGGACGAAAAACTGATAGTGAATTGTAACGTTCAGGGCCACCTAATGACGATGGATCTCTCAAATTGCGTCCCGATTCAATACATCGTCCTCCAGCCGAGTTGACTCCATGGGTCTATTGCTGCCTTGGCACCTTATGGCCGTTCTGCTGTGAATCTAGATTATCGAATGGGACGAAAAACTGATAGTGATTTGTAACGTTCAGGGCCACCTAATGACGATGGATCACTCAAATTGCGTCCCGATTCAAAACATCGTCCCCAGCCGAATGGTCTCCATTGGTCTATTGCTGCCTCGGGCACCTTATGGCCGTTCTGCTGTGAGTCTAGATTATCGAATGGGACGAAAAACTGATAGTGAATTGTAACGTTCAGGGCCACCTAATGACGATGGATCACTCAAATTGCGTCCTGATTCAATACATCGTCCTCCAGCAGACTTGTCTCCATGGGTCTATTACTGCCTCGGGCACCTTATGGCCGTTCTGCTGTGAGTCAAAGATTTTCGAATCGGACGAAAAACTGACAGTGATTTGTAACATTCAGGGCCACCTAAAGACGATGGACCACGCAAATTGCGTCCCGATTCAATACATCGTCCTCCAGCCGAGTTGATTCCATCGGTCTATTGCTGCCTCGGGCACCTTATGGCCGTTCTGCTGTGAGTCTAGATTATAGAATGGGATGAAAAACTGATAGTGAATTGTAACGTTCAGGGCCACCTAATGACGATGGATCACTCAAATTGCGTCCCGATTCAAAACATCGTCCTCCAGCAGACTTGTCTCCATGGGTCTATTGCTGCCTCGGGCACCTTATGGCAGGCCTGCTGTGACCCAAAGATTTTCGAATCGGACGAAAAACTGATAGTGAATTGTAACGTTCAGGGCCTCCTAATGACGATGGAACACTCAAATTGCGTCCCGATTCAATACATCGTCCTCCAGCAGACTTGTCTCCATGGGTCCATTGCTGCCTCGGGCACCTTATGGCCGTTCTGCTGTGAGTCAAAGATTTTCGAATCGGACGAAAAACTGATAGTGAATTGTAACGTTCAGGGCCTCCTAATGACGATGGAACACTCAAATTGCGTCCCGATTCAATACATCGTCCTCCAGCAGACTTGTCTCCATGCGTCTATTGCTGCCTCGGGCACCTAATGGCCGTTCTGCTGAGAGTCAAAGATTTTCGAATCGGACGAAAAACTGATAGTGAATTGTAACGTTCAGGGCCACCTAATGACGATGGATCACTCAAATTGCGTCCCGATTCAATACATCGTCCTCCAGCCGACATGTCTCCATGGGTCTATTGCTGCCTTGGCACCTTATGGCCGTTCTGCTGTGAGTCAAAGATTTTCGAATCGGACGAAAAACTGATTGTGAATTGTAACGTTCAGGGCCACCTAATGACGATGGATCACTCAAATTGTGTCCCGATTCAATACATTGTCCTCCAGCAGACTGTCTCCATGGGTCTATTGCAGCCTCGGGCACCATATGGCCGTTCAGCTGTGACTCAAAGATTTTCGAATCGGACGAAAAACTGATAGTGAATTGTAACGTTGAGGGCCTCCTAATGACGATGGAACACTCAAATTGCGTCCCGATTCAATACATCGTCCTCCAGCCGACTTGTCTCCATGGGTCTATTGCTGCCTCGGGCACCTTATGGCCGTTCTGCTGTGAGTCAAAGATTTTCGAATCGGACGAAAAACTGATAGTGAATTGTAACATTCAGGGCCACCTAATGACGATGGACCACGCAAATTGCGTCCCAATTCAATACATCGTCCTCCAGCCGAGTTGACTCCATGGGTCTATTGCTGCCTCGGGCACCTTATGGCAGGCCTGCTGTGACTCAAAGATTTTCGAATCGGACGAAAAACTGATAGTGAATTGTAACGTTCAGGGCCTCCTAATGACGATGGAACACTCAAATTGCGTCCCGATTCAATACATCGTCCTCCAGCAGACTTGTCTCCATGGGTCTATTGCTGCCTCGGGCACCTTATGGCCGTTCTGCCGTGAGTCTAGATTATCGAATGGGACGAAAAACTGATAGTGAATTGTAACGTTCAGGGCCACCTAATGACGATGGATCACTCAAATTGCGTCCCGATTCAATACATCGTCCTCCAGCCGACTTGACTCCATGGGTCTATTGCTGCCTCGGGCACCTTATGGCCGTTCTGCTGTGAGTCTAGATTATCGAATGGGACGAAAAACTGATAGTGAATTGTAACGTTCAGGGCCTCCTAATGACGATGGATCACTCAAATTGCGTCCCGATTCAATACATCGTCCTCCAGCCGACTTGACTCCATGGGTCTATTGCTGCCTCGGGCACCTTATGGCCGTTCTGCTGTGAGTCTAGATTATCGAATGGGACGAAAAACTGATAGTGAATTGTAACGTTCAGGGCCACCTAATGACGAAGGATCACTCAAATTGCGTCCTGATTCAATTCATCGTCCTCCAGCAGACTTGACTTCATGGTACTATTGCTGCCTCGGGCACCTTATGGCCGTTCTGCTGTGAGTCAAAGATTTTCGAATCGGACGAAAAACTGATAGTGAATTGTAACTTTCAGGGCCACCTAATGACGATGGTTCACTCAAATTGCGTCCCGATTCAATACATCGTCCTCCAGCAGACTTGTCTCCATGGGTCGATTGCTGCCTCGGGCACCTTATGGCCGTTCTGCTGTGAGTCAAAAATTTTCGAATCGGACGAAAAACTGATAGTGATTTGTAACATTCAGGGCTACCTAAAGACGATGGACCACACAAATTGCGTCCCGATTCAGTACATCGTCCTCCAGCAGACTTGTCTCCATGCGTCTATTGCTGCCTCGGGCACCTTATGGCAGGCCTGCTGTGACTCAAAGATTTTCGAATCGGACGAAAAACTGATAGTGAATTGTAACGTTCAGGGCCTCCCAATGACGATGGAACACTCAAATTGCGTCCCGATTCAATACATCGTCCTCCAGCAGACTTGTCTCCATGCGTCTATTGCTGCCTCGGGCACCTTATGGCCGTTCTGCTGTGAGTCAAAGATTTTCGAGTCGGACGAAAAACTGATAGTGAATTGTAACTTTCAGGGCCACCTAATGACGATGGATCACTAAAATTGCGTCCCGATTCAATACATCGTCCTCCAGCAGACTTGTCTCCATGGGTCTATTGCTGCCTCGGGCACCTTATGGCCGTTCTGCTGTGAGTCTAGGTTATCGAATGGGACGAAAAACTGATAGTGAATTGTAACGTTCAGGGCCACCTAATGACGATGGATCTCTCAAATTGCGTCCCGATTCAATACATCGTCCACCAGCCGACTTGACTCCATGAGTCTATTGCTGCCTCGGGCACCTTATGGCCGTTCTGCTGTGAGTCTAGATTATTGAATGGGACGAAAAACTGATAGTGAATTGTAACGTTCAGGGCCTCCTAATGACGATGGATCACTCAAATTGCGTCCCGATTCAATACATCGTCCTCCAGCCGAGTTGACTCCATGGGTCTATTGCTGCCTCGGGCACCTTATGGCCGTTCTGCTGTGAGTCAAAGATTTTCGAATCGGACGAAAAACTGATAGTGAATTGTAACATTCAGGGCCACCTAATGACGATGGACCACGCAAATTGCGTCCCGATTCAATACATCGTCCTCCAGCCGAGTTGACTCCATGGGTCTATTGCTGCCTCGAGCACCTTATGGCAGGCCTGCTGTGACTCAAAGATTTTCGAATCGGACGAAAAACTGATAGTGAATTGTAACGTTCAGGGCCTCCTAATGACGATGGAACACTCAAATTGCGTCCCGATTCAATACATCGTCCTCCAGCAGACTTGTCTCCATGGGTCTATTGCTGCCTCGGGCACCTTATGGCCGTTCTGCTGTGAGTCTAGATTATCGAATGGGACGAAAAACTGATAGTGAATTGTAACGTTCAGGGCCACCTAATGACGATGGATGACTCAAATTGCGTCCCGATTCAATACATCGTCCTCCAGCCGACTTGACTCCATGGGTCTATTGCTGCCTCGGGCACCTTATGGCCGTTCTGCTGTGAGTCTAGATTATTGAATGGGACGAAAAACTGATAGTGAATTGTAACGTTCAGGGCCTCCTAATGACGATGGATCACTCAAATTGCGTCCCGATTCAATACATCGTCCTCCAGCCGACTTGACTCCATGGGTCTATTGCTGTCTCGGGCACCTTATGGCCGTTCTGCTGTGAGTCAAAGATTTTCGAATCGGGCGAAAAACTGATAGTGAATTGTAACATTCAGGGCCACCTAATGACGATGGATCACTCAAATTGCGTCCCGATTCAATACATCGTCCCCAGCCGAATGGTCTCCATTGGTCTATTGCTGCCTCGGGCACCTTATGGCCGTTCTGCTGTGAGTCTAGATTATCGAATGGGACGAAAAACTGATAGTGAATTGTAACGTTCAGGGCCACCTAATGACGATGGATCACTCAAATTGCGTCCTGATTCAATACATCGTCCTCCAGCAGACTTGTCTCCATGGGTCTATTACTGCCTCGGGCACCTTATGGCCGTTCTGCTGTGAGTCAAAGATTTTCGAATCGGACGAAAAACTGACAGTGATTTGTAACATTCAGGGCCACCTAAAGACGATGGACCACGCAAATTGCGTCCCGATTCAATACATCGTCCTCCAGCCGAGTTGATTCCATCGGTCTATTGCTGCCTCGGGCACCTTATGGCCGTTCTGCTGTGAGTCTAGATTATAGAATGGGATGAAAAACTGATAGTGAATTGTAACGTTCAGGGCCACCTAATGACGATGGATCACTCAAATTGCGTCCCGATTCAAAACATCGTCCTCCAGCAGACTTGTCTCCATGGGTCTATTGCTGCCTCGGGCACCTTATGGCAGGCCTGCTGTGACCCAAAGATTTTCGAATCGGACGAAAAACTGATAGTGAATTGTAACGTTCAGGGCCTCCTAATGACGATGGAACACTCAAATTGCGTCCCGATTCAATACATCGTCCTCCAGCAGACTTGTCTCCATGGGTCCATTGCTGCCTCGGGCACCTTATGGCCGTTCTGCTGTGAGTCAAAGATTTTCGAATCGGACGAAAAACTGATAGTGAATTGTAACGTTCAGGGCCTCCTAATGACGATGGAACACTCAAATTGCGTCCCGATTCAATACATCGTCCTCCAGCAGACTTGTCTCCATGCGTCTATTGCTGCCTCGGGCACCTAATGGCCGTTCTGCTGAGAGTCAAAGATTTTCGAATCGGACGAAAAACTGATAGTGAATTGTAACGTTCAGGGCCACCTAATGACGATGGATCACTCAAATTGCGTCCCGATTCAATACATCGTCCTCCAGCCGACATGTCTCCATGGGTCTATTGCTGCCTTGGCACCTTATGGCCGTTCTGCTGTGAGTCAAAGATTTTCGAATCGGACGAAAAACTGATTGTGAATTGTAACGTTCAGGGCCACCTAATGACGATGGATCACTCAAATTGTGTCCCGATTCAATACATTGTCCTCCAGCAGACTGTCTCCATGGGTCTATTGCAGCCTCGGGCACCATATGGCCGTTCAGCTGTGACTCAAAGATTTTCGAATCGGACGAAAAACTGATAGTGAATTGTAACGTTGAGGGCCTCCTAATGACGATGGAACACTCAAATTGCGTCCCGATTCAATACATCGTCCTCCAGCCGACTTGTCTCCATGGGTCTATTGCTGCCTCGGGCACCTTATGGCCGTTCTGCTGTGAGTCAAAGATTTTCGAATCGGACGAAAAACTGATAGTGAATTGTAACATTCAGGGCCACCTAATGACGATGGACCACGCAAATTGCGTCCCAATTCAATACATCGTCCTCCAGCCGAGTTGACTCCATGGGTCTATTGCTGCCTCGGGCACCTTATGGCAGGCCTGCTGTGACTCAAAGATTTTCGAATCGGACGAAAAACTGATAGTGAATTGTAACGTTCAGGGCCTCCTAATGACGATGGAACACTCAAATTGCGTCCCGATTCAATACATCGTCCTCCAGCAGACTTGTCTCCATGGGTCTATTGCTGCCTCGGGCACCTTATGGCCGTTCTGCCGTGAGTCTAGATTATCGAATGGGACGAAAAACTGATAGTGAATTGTAACGTTCAGGGCCACCTAATGACGATGGATCACTCAAATTGCGTCCCGATTCAATACATCGTCCTCCAGCCGACTTGACTCCATGGGTCTATTGCTGCCTCGGGCACCTTATGGCCGTTCTGCTGTGAGTCTAGATTATCGAATGGGACGAAAAACTGATAGTGAATTGTAACGTTCAGGGCCTCCTAATGACGATGGATCACTCAAATTGCGTCCCGATTCAATACATCGTCCTCCAGCCGACATGACTCCATGGGTCTATTGCTGCCTCGGGCACCTTATGGCCGTTCTGCTGTGAGTCTAGATTATCGAATGGGACGAAAAACTGATAGTGAATTGTAACGTTCAGGGCCACCTAATGACGAAGGATCACTCAAATTGCGTCCTGATTCAATTCATCGTCCTCCAGCAGACTTGACTTCATGGTACTATTGCTGCCTCGGGCACCTTATGGCCGTTCTGCTGTGAGTCAAAGATTTTCGAATCGGACGAAAAACTGATAGTGAATTGTAACTTTCAGGGCCACCTAATGACGATGGTTCACTCAAATTGCGTCCCGATTCAATACATCGTCCTCCAGCAGACTTGTCTCCATGCGTCTATTGCTGCCTCGGGCACCTTATGGCAGGCCTGCTGTGACTCAAAGATTTTCGAATCGGACGAAAAACTGATAGTGAATTGTAACGTTCAGGGCCTCCCAATGACGATGGAACACTCAAATTGCGTCCCGATTCAATACATCGTCCTCCAGCAGACTTGTCTCCATGCGTCTATTGCTGCCTCGGGCACCTTATGGCCGTTCTGCTGTGAGTCAAAGATTTTCGAGTCGGACGAAAAACTGATAGTGAATTGTAACTTTCAGGGCCACCTAATGACGATGGATCACTCAAATTGCGTCCCGATTCAATACATCGTCCTCCAGCCGACTTGACTCCATGTGTCTATTGCTGCCTCGGGCACCTTATGGCCGTTCCGCTGTGAGTCTAGATTATCGAATGGGACAAAAAACTGATAGTGAATTGTAACGTTCAGGACCTCCTAATGACGATGGATCACTCAAATTGCGTCCCGATTCAATACATCGTCCTCCAGCAGACTTGTCTCCATGGGTCTATTGCTGCCTCGGGCACCTTATGGCCGTTCTGCTGTGAGTCTAGGTTATCGAATGGGACGAAAAACTGATAGTGAATTGTAACGTTCAGGGCCACCTAATGACGATGGATCTCTCAAATTGCGTCCCGATTCAATACATCGTCCACCAGCCGACTTGACTCCATGAGTCTATTGCTGCCTCGGGCACCTTATGGCCGTTCTGCTGTGAGTCTAGATTATTGAATGGGACGAAAAACTGATAGTGAATTGTAACGTTCAGGGCATCCTAATGACGATGGATCACTCAAATTGCGTCCCGATTCAATACATCGTCCTCCAGCCGAGTTGACTCCATGGGTCTATTGCTGCCTCGGGCACCTTATGGCCGTTCTGCTGTGAGTCAAAGATTTTCGAATCGGACGAAAAACTGATAGTGAATTGTAACATTCAGGGCCACCTAATGACGATGGACCACGCAAATTGCGTCCCGATTCAATACATCGTCCTCCAGCCGAGTTGACTCCATGGGTCTATTGCTGCCTCGGGCACCTTATGGCAGGCCTGCTGTGACTCAAAGATTTTCGAATCGGACGAAAAACTGATAGTGAATTGTAACGTTCAGGGCCTCCTAATGACGATGGAACACTCAAATTGCGTCCCGATTCAATACATCGTCCTCCAGCAGACTTGTCTCCATGGGTCTATTGCTGCCTCGGGCACCTTATGGCCGTTCTGCTGTGAGTCTAGATTATCGAATGGGACGAAAAACTGATAGTGAATTGTAACGTTCAGGGCCACCTAATGACGATGGATGACTCAAATTGCGTCCCGATTCAATACATCGTCCTCCAGCCGACTTGACTCCATGGGTCTATTGCTGCCTCGGGCACCTTATGGCCGTTCTGCTGTGAGTCTAGATTATTGAATGGGACGAAAAACTGATAGTGAATTGTAACGTTCAGGGCCTCCTAATGACGATGGATCACTCAAATTGCGTCCCGATTCAATACATCGTCCTCCAGCCGACTTGACTCCATGGGTCTATTGCTGTCTCGGGCACCTTATGGCCGTTCTGCTGTGAGTCAAAGATTTTCGAATCGGGCGAAAAACTGATAGTGAATTGTAACATTCAGGGCCACCTAATGACGATGGACCACGCAAATTGCGTCCCGATTCAATACATCGTCCTCCAGCCGAGTTGACTCCATGGGTCTATTGCTGCCTCGGGCACCTTATGGCAGGCCTGCTGTGACTCAAAGATTTTCGAATCGGACGAAAAACTGATAGTGAATTGTAACGTTCAGGGCCTCCTAATGACGATGGAACACTCAAATTGCGTCCCGATTCAATACATCGTCCTCCAGCAGACTTGTCTCCATGGGTCTATTGCTGCCTCGGGCACCTTATGGCCGTTCTGCTGTGAGTCTAGATTATCGAATGGGACGAAAAACTGATAGTGAATTGTAACGTTCAGGGCCACCTAATGACGATGGATGACTCAAATTGCGTCCCGATTCAATACATCGTCCTCCAGCCGACTTGACTCCATGGGTCTATTGCTGCCTCGGGCACCTTATGGCCGTTCTGCTGTGAGTCTAGATTATCGAATGGGACGAAAAACTGATAGTGAATTGTAACGTTCAGGGCCTCCTAATGACGATGGATCACTCAAATTGCGTCCCGATTCAATACATCGTCCTCCAGCCGACTTGACTCCATGGGTCTATTGCTGCCTCGGGCACCTTATGGCCGTTCTGCTGTGAGTCAAAGATTTTCGAATCGGACGAAAAACTGATAGTGAATTGTAACGTTCAGGGCCACCTAATGACGATGGATCACTCAAATTGTGTCCCGATTCAATACATTGTCCTCCAGCAGACTGTCTCCATGGGTCTATTGCAGCCTCGGGCACCATATGGCCGTTCAGCTGTGACTCAAAGATTTTCGAATCGGACGAAAAACTGATAGTGAATTGTAACGTTGAGGGCCTCCTAATGACGATGGAACACTCAAATTGCGTCCCGATTCAATACATCGTCCTCCAGCCGACTTGTCTCCATGGGTCTATTGCTGCCTCGGGCACCTTATGGCCGTTCTGCTGTGAGTCAAAGATTTTCGAATCGGACGAAAAACTGATAGTGAATTGTAACATTTAGGGCCACCTAATGACGATGGACCACGCAAATTGCGTCCCAATTCAATACATCGTCCTCCAGCCGAGTTGACTCCATGGGTCTATTGCTGCCTCGGGCACCTTATGGCAGGCCTGCTGTGACTCAAAGATTTTCGAATCGGACGAAAAACTGATATTGAATTGTAACGTTCAGGGCCTCCTAATGACGATGGAACACTCAAATTGCGTCCCGATTCAATACATCGTCCTCCAGCAGACTTGTCTCCATGGGTCTATTGCTGCCTCGGGCACCTTATGGCAGGCCTGCTGTGACTCAAAGATTTTCGAATCGGACGAAAAACTGATAGTGAATTGTAACGTTCAGGGCCTCCTAATGACGATGGAACACTCAAATTGCGTCCCGATTCAATACATCGTCCTCCAGCAGACTTGTCTCCATGGGTCTATTGCTGCCTCGGGCACCTTATGGCCGTTCTGCTGTGAGTCTAGATTATCGAATGGGACGAAAAACTGATAGTGAATTGTAACGTTCAGGGCCACCTAATGACGATGGATGACTCAAATTGCGTCCCGATTCAATACATCGTCCTCCAGCCGACTTGACTCCATGGGTCTATTGCTGCCTCGGGCACCTTATGGCCGTTCTGCTGTGAGTCTAGATTATCGAATGGGACGAAAAACTGATAGTGAATTGTAACGTTCAGGGCCTCCTAATGACGATGGATCACTCAAATTGCGTCCCGATTCAATACATCGTCCTCCAGCCGACTTGACTCCATGGGTCTATTGCTGCCTCGGGCACCTTATGGCCGTTCTGCTGTGAGTCAAAGATTTTCGAATCGGACGAAAAACTGATAGTGAATTGTAACGTTCAGGGCCACCTAATGACGATGGATCACTCAAATTGTGTCCCGATTCAATACATTGTCCTCCAGCAGACTGTCTCCATGGGTCTATTGCAGCCTCGGGCACCATATGGCCGTTCAGCTGTGACTCAAAGATTTTCGAATCGGACGAAAAACTGATAGTGAATTGTAACGTTGAGGGCCTCCTAATGACGATGGAACACTCAAATTGCGTCCCGATTCAATACATCGTCCTCCAGCCGACTTGTCTCCATGGGTCTATTGCTGCCTCGGGCACCTTATGGCCGTTCTGCTGTGAGTCAAAGATTTTCGAATCGGACGAAAAACTGATAGTGAATTGTAACATTTAGGGCCACCTAATGACGATGGACCACGCAAATTGCGTCCCAATTCAATACATCGTCCTCCAGCCGAGTTGACTCCATGGGTCTATTGCTGCCTCGGGCACCTTATGGCAGGCCTGCTGTGACTCAAAGATTTTCGAATCGGACGAAAAACTGATATTGAATTGTAACGTTCAGGGCCTCCTAATGACGATGGAACACTCAAATTGCGTCCCGATTCAATACATCGTCCTCCAGCAGACTTGTCTCCATGGGTCTATTGCTGCCTCGGGCACCTTATGGCCGTTCTGCTGTGAGTCTAGATTATCGAATGGGACGAAAAACTGATAGTGAATTGTAACGTTCAGGGCCACCTAATGACGATGGATCACTCAAATTGCGTCCCGATTCAATACATCGTCCTCCAGCCGACTTGACTCCATGGGTCTATTGCTGCCTCGGGCACCTTATGGCCGTTCTGCTGTGAGTCTAGATTATCGAATGGGACGAAAAACTGATAGTGAATTGTAACGTTCAGGGCCTCCTAATGACGATGGATCACTCAAATTGGGTCCCGATTCAATACATCGTCCTCCAGCCGACTTGACTCCATGGGTCTATTGCTGCCTCGGGCACCTTATGGCCGTTCTGCTGTGAGTCAAAGATTTTCGAATCGGACGAAAAACTGATAGTGAATTGTAACATTCAGGGCCACCTAATGACGATGGACCACGCAAATTGCGTCCCGATTCAATACATCGTCCTCCAGCCGAGTTGACTCCATGGGTCTATTGCTGCCTCGGGCACCTTATGGCAGGCCTGCTGTGACTCAAAGATTTTCGAATCGGACGAAAAACTGATAGTGAATTGTAACGTTCAGGGCCTCCTAATGACGATGGAACACTCAAATTGCGTCCCGATTCAATACATCGTCCTCCAGCAGACTTGTCTCCATGGGTCTATTGCTGCCTCGGGCACCTTATGGCCGTTCTGCTGTGAGTCTAGATTATCGAATGGGACGAAAAACTGATAGTGAATTGTAACGTTCAGGGCCACCTAATGACGATGGATGACTCAAATTGCGTCCCGATTCAATACATCGTCCTCCAGCCGACTTGACTCCATGGGTCTATTGCTGCCTCGGGCACCTTATGGCCGTTCTGCTGTGAGTCTAGATTATTGAATGGGACGAAAAACTGATAGTGAATTGTAACGTTCAGGGCCTCCTAATGACGATGGATCACTCAAATTGCGTCCCGATTCAATACATCGTCCTCCAGCCGACTTGACTCCATGGGTCTATTGCTGTCTCGGGCACCTTATGGCCGTTCTGCTGTGAGTCAAAGATTTTCGAATCGGGCGAAAAACTGATAGTGAATTGTAACATTCAGGGCCACCTAATGACGATGGACCACGCAAATTGCGTCCCGATTCAATACATCGTCCTCCAGCCGAGTTGACTCCATGGGTCTATTGCTGCCTCGGGCACCTTATGGCAGGCCTGCTGTGACTCAAAGATTTTCGAATCGGACGAAAAACTGATAGTGAATTGTAACGTTCAGGGCCTCCTAATGACGATGGAACACTCAAATTGCGTCCCGATTCAATACATCGTCCTCCAGCAGACTTGTCTCCATGGGTCTATTGCTGCCTCGGGCACCTTATGGCCGTTCTGCTGTGAGTCTAGATTATCGAATGGGACGAAAAACTGATAGTGAATTGTAACGTTCAGGGCCACCTAATGACGATGGATGACTCAAATTGCGTCCCGATTCAATACATCGTCCTCCAGCCGACTTGACTCCATGGGTCTATTGCTGCCTCGGGCACCTTATGGCCGTTCTGCTGTGAGTCTAGATTATCGAATGGGACGAAAAACTGATAGTGAATTGTAACGTTCAGGGCCTCCTAATGACGATGGATCACTCAAATTGCGTCCCGATTCAATACATCGTCCTCCAGCCGACTTGACTCCATGGGTCTATTGCTGCCTCGGGCACCTTATGGCCGTTCTGCTGTGAGTCAAAGATTTTCGAATCGGACGAAAAACTGATAGTGAATTGTAACGTTCAGGGCCACCTAATGACGATGGATCACTCAAATTGTGTCCCGATTCAATACATTGTCCTCCAGCAGACTGTCTCCATGGGTCTATTGCAGCCTCGGGCACCATATGGCCGTTCAGCTGTGACTCAAAGATTTTCGAATCGGACGAAAAACTGATAGTGAATTGTAACGTTGAGGGCCTCCTAATGACGATGGAACACTCAAATTGCGTCCCGATTCAATACATCGTCCTCCAGCCGACTTGTCTCCATGGGTCTATTGCTGCCTCGGGCACCTTATGGCCGTTCTGCTGTGAGTCAAAGATTTTCGAATCGGACGAAAAACTGATAGTGAATTGTAACATTTAGGGCCACCTAATGACGATGGACCACGCAAATTGCGTCCCAATTCAATACATCGTCCTCCAGCCGAGTTGACTCCATGGGTCTATTGCTGCCTCGGGCACCTTATGGCAGGCCTGCTGTGACTCAAAGATTTTCGAATCGGACGAAAAACTGATATTGAATTGTAACGTTCAGGGCCTCCTAATGACGATGGAACACTCAAATTGCGTCCCGATTCAATACATCGTCCTCCAGCAGACTTGTCTCCATGGGTCTATTGCTGCCTCGGGCACCTTATGGCCGTTCTGCTGTGAGTCTAGATTATCGAATGGGACGAAAAACTGATAGTGAATTGTAACGTTCAGGGCCACCTAATGACGATGGATCACTCAAATTGCGTCCCGATTCAATACATCGTCCTCCAGCCGACTTGACTCCATGGGTCTATTGCTGCCTCGGGCACCTTATGGCCGTTCTGCTGTGAGTCTAGATTATCGAATGGGACGAAAAACTGATAGTGAATTGTAACGTTCAGGGCCTCCTAATGACGATGGATCACTCAAATTGGGTCCCGATTCAATACATCGTCCTCCAGCCGACTTGACTCCATGGGTCTATTGCTGCCTCGGGCACCTTATGGCCGTTCTGCTGTGAGTCTAGATTATCGAATGGGACGAAAAACTGATAGTGAATTGTAACGTTCAGGGCCACCTAATGACGAAGGATCACTCAAATTGCGTCCTGATTCAATTCATCGTCCTCCAGCAGACTTGACTTCATGGTACTATTGCTGCCTCGGGCACCTTATGGCCGTTCTGCTGTGAGTCAAAGATTTTCGAATCGGACGAAAAACTGATAGTGAATTGTAACTTTCAGGGCCACCTAATGACGATGGATCACTCAAATTGCGTCCCGATTCAATACATCGTCCTCCAGCAGACTTGTCTCCATGGGTCGATTGCTGCCTCGGGCACCTTATGGCCGTTCTGCTGTGAGTCAAAAATTTTCGAATCGGACGAAAAACTGATAGTGATTTGTAACATTCAGGGCTACCTAAAGACGATGGACCACACAAATTGCGTCCCGATTCAGTACATCGTCCTCCAGCAGACTTGTCTCCATGCGTCTATTGCTGCCTCGGGCACCTTATGGCAGGCCTGCTGTGACTCAAAGATTTTCGAATCGGACGAAAAACTGATAGTGAATTGTAACGTTCAGGGCCTCCTAATGACGATGGAACACTCAAATTGCGTCCCGATTCAATACATCGTCCTCCAGCAGACTTGTCTCCATGCGTCTATTGCTGCCTCGGGCACCTTATGGCCGTTCTGCTGTGAGTCAAAGATTTTCGAGTCGGACGAAAAACTGATAGTGAATTGTAACTTTCAGGGCCACCTAATGACGATGGATCACTCAAATTGCGTCCCCATTCAATACATCGTCCTCCAGCCGACTTGACTCCATGTGTCTATTGCTGCCTCGGGCACCTTATGGCCGTTCTGCTGTGAGTCTAGATTATCGAATGGGACAAAAAACTGATAGTGAATTGTAACGTTCAGGACCTCCTAATGACGATGGATCACTCAAATTGCGTCCCGATTCAATACATCGTCCTCCAGCAGACTTGTCTCCATGGGTCTATTGCTGCCTCGGGCACCTTATGGCCGTTCTGCTGTGAGTCTAGGTTATCGAATGGGACGAAAAACTGATAGTGAATTGTAACGTTCAGGGCCACCTAATGACGATGGATCTCTCAAATTGCGTCCCGATTCAATACATCGTCCACCAGCCGACTTGACTCCATGAGTCTATTGCTGCCTCGGGCACCTTATGGCCGTTCTGCTGTGAGTCTAGATTATTGAATGGGACGAAAAACTGATAGTGAATTGTAACGTTCAGGGCCTCCTAATGACGATGGATCACTCAAATTGCGTCCCGATTCAATACATCGTCCTCCAGCCGACTTGACTCCATGGGTCTATTGCTGCCTCGGGCACCTTATGGCCGTTCTGCTGTGAGTCAAAGATTTTCGAATCGGACGAAAAACTGATAGTGAATTGTAACATTCAGGGCCACCTAATGACGATGGACCACGCAAATTGCGTCCCGATTCAATACATCGTCCTCCAGCCGAGTTGACTCCATGGGTCTATTGCTGCCTCGGGCACCTTATGGCAGGCCTGCTGTGACTCAAAGATTTTCGAATCGGACGAAAAACTGATAGTGAATTGTAACGTTCAGGGCCTCCTAATGACGATGGAACACTCAAATTGCGTCCCGATTCAATACATCGTCCTCCAGCAGACTTGTCTCCATGGGTCTATTGCTGCCTCGGGCACCTTATGGCCGTTCTGCTGTGAGTCTAGATTATCGAATGGGACGAAAAACTGATAGTGAATTGTAACGTTCAGGGCCAACTAATGACGATGGATGACTCAAATTGCGTCCCGATTCAATACATCGTCCTCCAGCCGACTTGACTCCATGGGTCTATTGCTGCCTCGGGCACCTTATGGCCGTTCTGCTGTGAGTCTAGATTATCGAATGGGACGAAAAACTGATAGTGAATTGTAACGTTCAGGGCCTCCTAATGACGATGGATCACTCAAATTGCGTCCCGATTCAATACATCGTCCTCCAGCCGACTTGACTCCATGGGTCTATTGCTGCCTCGGGCACCTTATGGCCGTTCTGCTGTGAGTCTAGATTATCGAATGGGACGAAAAACTGATAGTGAATTGTAACGTTCAGGGCCACCTAATGACGATGGATCACTCAAATTGCGTCCTGATTCAATTCATCGTCCTCCAGCAGACATGACTTCATGGTACTATTGCTGCCTCGGGCACCCTATGGCCGTTCTGCTGTGAGTCAAAGATTTTCGAATCGGACGAAAAACTGATAGTGAATTGTAACTTTCAGGGCCACCTAATGACGATGGATCACTCAAATTGCGTCCCGATTCAATACATCGTCCTCCAGCAGACTTGTCTCCTTGGGTCGATTGCTGCCTCGGGGACCTTATGGCCGTTCTGCTGTGAGTCAAAAATTTTCGAATCGGACGAAAAACTGATAGTGATTTGTAACACTCAGGGCTACCTAAAGACGATGGACCACACAAATTGCGTCCCGATTCAGTACATCGTCCTCCAGCAGACTTGTCTCCATGCGTCTATTGCTGCCTCGGGCACCTTATGGCAGGCCTGCTGTGACTCAAAGATTTTCGAATCGGGTGAAAAACTGATAGTGAATTGTAACGTTCAGGGCCTCCTAATGACGATGGAACACTCAAATTGCGTCCCGATTCAATACATCGTCCTCCAGCAGACTTGTCTCCATGCGTCTATTGCTGCCTCGGGCACCTTATGGCCGTTCTGCTGTGAGTCAAAGATTTTCGAGTCGGACGAAAAACTGATAGTGAATTGTAACTTTCAGGGCCACCTAATGACGATGGATCACTCAAATTGCGTCCCGATTCAATACATCGTCCTCCAGCCGACTTGACTCCATGGGTCTATTGCTGCCTCGGGCACGTTATGGCCGTTCTGCTGTGAGTCTAGATTATCGAATGGGACAAAAAACTGATAGTGAATTGTAACGTTCAGGGCCTCCTAATGACGATGGATCACTCAAATTGCGTCCCGATTCAATACATCGTCCTCCAGCAGACTTGTCTCCATGGGTCTATTGCTGCCTCGGGCACCTTATGGCCGTTCTGCTGTGAGTCTAGGTTATCGAATGGGACGAAAAACTGATAGTGAATTGTAACGTTCAGGGCCACCTAATGACGATGGATCTCTCAAATTGCGTCCCGATTCAATACATCGTCCACCAGCCGACTTGACTCCATGAGTCTATTGCTGCCTCGGGCACCTTATGGCCGATCTGCTGTGAGTCTAGATTATTGAATGGGACGAAAAACTGATAGTGAATTGTAACGTTCAGGGCTTCCTAATGACGATGGATCACTCAAATTGCGTCCCGATTCAATACATCGTCCTCCAGCCGACTTGACTCCATGGGTCTATTGCTGCCTCGGGCACCTTATGGCCGTTCTGCTGTGAGTCAAAGATTTTCGAATCGGACGAAAAACTGATAGTGAATTGTAACTTTCAGGGCCACCTAATGACGATGGATCACTCAAATTGCGTCCCGATTCAATACATCGTCCTCCAGCAGACTTGTCTCCATGGGTCGATTGCTGCCTCGGGCAGGCCTGCTGTGACTCAAAGATTTTCGAATCGGACGAAAAACTGATAGTGAATTGTAACGTTCAGGGCCTCCTAATGACGATGGAACACTCAAATTGCGTCCCGATTCAATACATCGTCCTCCAGCAGACTTGTCTCCATGCGTCTATTGCTGCCTCGGGCACCTTATGGCCGTTCTGCTGTGAGTCAAAGATTTTCGAGTCGGACGAAAAACTGATAGTGAATTGTAACTTTCAGGGCCACCTAATGACGATGGATCACTCAAATTGCGTCCCGATTCAATACATCGTCCTCCAGCCGACTTGACTCCATGGGTCTATTGCTGCCTCGGGCACCTTATGGCCGTTCTGCTGTGAGTCTAGATTATCGAATGGGACAAAAAACTGATAGTGAATTGTAACGTTCAGAGCCTCCTAATGACGATGGATCACTCAAATTGCGTCCCGATTCAATACATCGTCCTCCAGCAGACTTGTCTCCATGGGTCGATTGCTGCCTCGGGCACCTTATGGCCGTTCTGCTGTGAGTCAAAAATTTTCGAATCGGACGAAAAACTGATAGTGATTTGTAACATTCAGGGCTACCTAAAGACGATGGACCACACAAATTGCGTCCCGATTCAGTACATCGTCCTCCAGCAGACTTGTCTCCATGCGTCTATTGCTGCCTCGGGCACCTTACGGCAGGCCTGCTGTGACTCAAAGATTTTCGAATCGGACGAAAAACTGATAGTGAATTGTAACGTTCAGGGCCTCCTAATGACGATGGAACACTCAAATTGCGTCCCGATTCAATACATCGTCCTCCAGCAGACTTGTCTCCATGCGTCTATTGCTGCCTCGGGCACCTTATGGCCGTTCTGCTGTGAGTCAAAGATTTTCGAGTCGGACGAAAAACTGATAGTGAATTGTAACTTTCAGGGCCACCTAATGACGATGGATCACTCAAATTGCGTCCCGATTCAATACATCGTCCTCCAGCCGACTTGACTCCATGGGTCTATTGCTGCCTCGGGCACGTTATGGCCGTTCTGCTGTGAGTCTAGATTATAGAATGGGACAAAAAACTGATAGTGAATTGTAACGTTCAGGGCCTCCTAATGACGATGGATCACTCAAATTGCGTCCCGATTCAATACATCGTCCTCCAGCAGACTTGTCTCCATGGGTCTATTGCTGCCTCGGGCACCATATGGCCGTTCTGCTGTGAGTCTAGGTTATCGAATGGGACGAAAAACTGATAGTGAATTGTAACGTTCAGGGCCACCTAATGACGGTGGATCTCTCAAATTGCGTCCCGATTCAATACATCGTCCACCAGCCGACTTGACTCCATGAGTCTATTGCTGCCTCGGGCACCTTATGGCCGTTCTGCTGTGAGTCTAGATTATTGAATGGGACGAAAAACTGATAGTGAATTGTAACGTTCAGGGCCTCCTAATGACGATGGATCACTCAAATTGCGTCCCGATTCAATACATCGTCCTATAGCCGACTTGACTCCATGGGTCTATTGCTGCCTCGGGCACCTTATAGCCGTCCTGCTGTGAGTCTAGATTATCGAATGGGACGAAAAACTGATAGTGAATTGCAACATTCCGGGCCACCTAATGACGATGGATCACTCAAATTGCGTCCCGATTCAATACATCGTCCTCCAGCCGAGTTGACTCCATGGGTCTATTGCTGCCTTGGCACCTTATGGCCGTTCTGCTGTGAATCTAGATTATCGAATGGGACGAAAAACTGATAGTGATTTGTAACGTTCAGGGCCACCTAATGACGATGGATCACTCAAATTGCGTCCCGATTCAATACATCGTCCCCAGCCGAATGGTCTCCATGGGTCTATTGCTGCCTCGGGCACCTTATGGCCGTTCTGCTGTGAGTCTAGATTATCGAATGGGAGGAAAAACTGATAGTGAATTGTAACGTTCAGGGCCACCTAATGACGATGGATCACTCAAATTGCGTCCCGATTCAATACATCGTCCTCCAGCAGACTTGTCTCCATGGGTCGATTGCTGCCTCGGGCACCTTATGGCCGTTCTGCTGTGAGTCTAGGTTATCGAATGGGACGAAAAACTGAAAGTGAATTGTAACGTTCAGGGCCACCTAATGACGATGGATCTCTCAAATTGCGTCCCGATTCAATACATCGTCCACCAGCCGACTTGACTCCATGAGTCTATTGCTGCCTCGGGCACCTTATGGCCGTTCTGCTGTGAGTCTAGATTATTGAATGGGACGAAAAACTGATAGTGAATTGTAACGTTCAGGGCCACCTAATGACGATGGATCACTCAAATTGCGTCCCGATTCAATACATCGTCCTCCAGCAGACTTGACTCCATGGGTCTATTGCTGCCTCGGGTACCTTATGGCCGTTCTGCTGTGAGTCTAGATTATGGAATGGGACGAAAAACTGATAGTGAATTGCAACATTCAGGGCCACCTAATGACGATGGATCACTCAAATTGCGTCCCGATTCAATACATCGTCCTCCAGCCGAGTTGACTCCATGGGTCTATTGCTGCCTTGGCACCTTATGGCCGTTCTGCTGTGAATCTAGATTATCGAATGGGACGAAAAACTGATAGTGATTTGTAACGTTCAGGGCCACCTAATGACGATGGATCACTCAAATTGCGTCCCGATTCAATACATCGTCCCCAGCCGAATGGTCTCCATGGGTCTATTGCTGCCTCGGGCACCTTACGGCCGTTCTGCTGTGAGTCTAGATTATCGAATGGGACGAAAAACTGAAAGTGAATTGTAACGTTCAGGGCCACCTAATGACGATGGATCACTCAAATTGCGTCCTGATTCAATTCATCGTCCTCCAGCAGACTTGTCTTCATGGTACTATTGCTGCCTCGGGCACCTTATGGCCGTTCTGCTGTGAGTCAAAGATTTTCGAATCGAACGAAAAACTGATAGTGAATTGTAACTTTCAGGGCCACCTCATGACGATGGATCACTCAAATTGCGTCCCGATTCAATACATCGTCCTCCAGCAGACTTGTCTCCATGGGTCGATTGCTGCCTCGGGCACCTTATGGCCGTTCTGCTGTGAGTCAAAGATTTTCGAATCGGACGAAAAACTGATAGTGATTTGTAACATTCAGGGCCACCTAAAGACGATGGACCACACAAATTGCGTCCCGATTCAGTACATCGTCCACTAGCCGACTTGACTCCATGGGACTATTGCTGCCTCGGGCACCTTATGGCAGGCCTGATGTGAGTCAAAGATTTTCGAATCGGACGAAGAACTGATAGTGAATTGCAACATTCCGGGCCACCTAATGACGATGGATCACTCAAATTGCGTCCCGATTCAATACATCGTCCTCCAGCCGAGTTGACTCCATGGGTCTATTGCTGCCTTGGCACCTTATGGCCGTTCTGCTGTGAATCTAGATTATCGAATGGGACGAAAAACTGAAAGTGAATTGTAACGTTCAGGGCCACCTAATGACGATGGATCTCTCAAATTGCGTCCCGATTCAATACATCGTCCACCAGCCGACTTGACTCCATGAGTCTATTGCTGCCTCGGGCACCTTATGGCCGTTCTGCTGTGAGTCTAGATTATTGAATGGGACGAAAAACTGATAGTGAATTGTAACGTTCAGGGCCACCTAATGACGATGGATCACTCAAATTGCGTCCCGATTCAATACATCGTCCTCCAGCCGACTTGACTCCATGGGTCTATTGCTGCCTCGGGCACCTTATGGCCGTTCTGCTGTGAGTCAAAGATTTTCGAATCGGACGAAAAACTGATAGTGAATTGTAACTTTCAGGGCCACCTAATGACGATGGATCACTCAAATTGCGTCCCGATTCAATACATCGTCCTCCAGCAGACTTGTCTCCATGGGTCGATTGCTGCCTCGGGCACCTTATGGCCGTTCTGCTGTGAGTCAAAAATTTTCGAATCGGACGAAAACTGATAGTGATTTGTAACATTCAGGGCTACCTAAAGACGATGGACCACACAAATTGCGTCCCGATTCAGTACATCGTCCTCCAGCAGACTTGTCTCCATGCGTCTATTGCTGCCTCGGGCAGGCCTGCTGTGACTCAAAGATTTTCGAATCGGACGAAAAACTGATAGTGAATTGTAACGTTCAGGGCCTCCTAATGACGATGGAACACTCAAATTGCGTCCCGATTCAATACATCGTCCTCCAGCAGACTTGTCTCCATGCGTCTATTGCTGCCTCGGGCACCTTATGGCCGTTCTGCTGTGAGTCAAAGATTTTCGAGTCGGACGAAAAACTGATAGTGAATTGTAACTTTCAGGGCCACCTAATGACGATGGATCACTCAAATTGCGTCCCGATTCAATACATCGTCCTCCAGCCGACTTGACTCCATGGATCTATTGCTGCCTCGGGCACCTTATGGCCGTTCTGCTGTGAGTCTAGATTATCGAATGGGACAAAAAACTGATAGTGAATTGTAACGTTCAGGGCCACCTAATGACGATGGATCACTCAAATTGCGTCCCGATTCAATACATCGTCCTCCAGCCGACTTGACTCCATGGATCTATTGCTGCCTCGGGCACCTTATGGCCGTTCTGCTGTGAGTCTAGATTATCGAATGGGACAAAAAACTGATAGTGAATTGTAACGTTCAGGGCCTCCTAATGACGATGGATCACTCAAATTGCGTCCCGATTCAATACATCGTCCTCCAGCAGACTTGTCTCCATGGGTCGATTGCTGCCTCGGGCACCTTATGGCCGTTCTGCTGTGAGTCAAAAATTTTCGAATCGGACGAAAAACTGATAGTGATTTGTAACATTCAGGGCTACCTAAAGACGATGGACCACACAAATTGCGTCCCGATTCAGTACATCGTCCTCCAGCAGACTTGTCTCCATGCGTCTATTGCTGCCTCGGGCACCTTACGGCAGGCCTGCTGTGACTCAAAGATTTTCGAATCGGACGAAAAACTGATAGTGAATTGTAACGTTCAGGGCCTCCTAATGACGATGGAACACTCAAATTGCGTCCCGATTCAATACATCGTCCTCCAGCAGACTTGTCTCCATGCGTCTATTGCTGCCTCGGGCACCTTATGGCCGTTCTGCTGTGAGTCAAAGATTTTCGAGTCGGACGAAAAACTGATAGTGAATTGTAACTTTCAGGGCCACCTAATGACGATGGATCACTCAAATTGCGTCCCGATTCAATACATCGTCCTCCAGCCGACTTGACTCCATGGGTCTATTGCTGCCTCGGGCACGTTATGGCCGTTCTGCTGTGAGTCTAGATTATCGAATGGGACAAAAAACTGATAGTGAATTGTAACGTTCAGGGCCTCCTAATGACGATGGATCACTCAAATTGCGTCCCGATTCAATACATCGTCCTCCAGCAGACTTGTCTCCATGGGTCTATTGCTGCCTCGGGCACCTTATGGCCGTTCTGCTGTGAGTCTAGGTTATCGAATGGGACGAAAAACTGATAGTGAATTGTAACGTTCAGGGCCACCTAATGACGGTGGATCTCTCAAATTGCGTTCCGATTCAATACATCGTCCACCAGCCGACTTGACTCCATGAGTCTATTGCTGCCTCGGGCACCTTATGGCCGTTCTGCTGTGAGTCTAGATTATTGAATGGGACGAAAAACTGATAGTGAATTGTAACGTTCAGGGCCTCCTAATGACGATGGATCACTCAAATTGCGTCCCGATTCAATACATCGTCCTATAGCCGACTTGACTCCATGGGTCTATTGCTGCCTCGGGCACCTTATAGCCGTCCTGCTGTGAGTCTAGATTATCGAATGGGACGAAAAACTGATAGTGAATTGCAAAATTCCGGGCCACCTAATGACGATGGATCACTCAAATTGCGTCCCGATTCAATACATCGTCCTCCAGCCGAGTTGACTCCATGGGTCTATTGCTGCCTTGGCACCTTATGGCCGTTCTGCTGTGAATCTAGATTATCGAATGGGACGAAAAACTGATAGTGATTTGTAACGTTCAGGGCCACCTAATGACGATGGATCACTCAAATTGCGTCCCGATTCAATACATCGTCCCCAGCCGAATGGTCTCCATGGGTCTATTGCTGCCTCGGGCACCTTATGGCCGTTCTGCTGTGAGTCTAGATTATCGAATGGGAGGAAAAACTGATAGTGAATTGTAACGTTCAGGGCCACCTAATGACGATGGATCACTCAAATTGCGTCCCGATTCAATACATCGTCCTCCAGCAGACTTGTCTCCATGGGTCGATTGCTGCCTCGGGCACCTTATGGCCGTTCTGCTGTGAGTCTAGGTTATCGAATGGGACGAAAAACTGAAAGTGAATTGTAACGTTCAGGGCCACCTAATGACGATGGATCTCTCAAATTGCGTCCCGATTCAATACATCGTCCACCAGCCGACTTGACTCCATGAGTCTATTGCTGCCTCGGGCACCTTATGGCCGTTCTGCTGTGAGTCTAGATTATTGAATGGGACGAAAAACTGATAGTGAATTGTAACGTTCAGGGCCACCTAATGACGATGGATCACTCAAATTGCGTCCCGATTCAATACATCGTCCTCCAGCAGACTTGACTCCATGGGTCTATTGCTGCCTCGGGTACCTTATGGCCGTTCTGCTGTGAGTCTAGATTATGGAATGGGACGAAAAACTGATAGTGAATTGCAACATTCAGGGCCACCTAATGACGATGGATCACTCAAATTGCGTCCCGATTCAATACATCGTCCTCCAGCCGAGTTGACTCCATGGGTCTATTGCTGCCTTGGCACCTTATGGCCGTTCTGCTGTGAATCTAGATTATCGAATGGGACGAAAAACTGATAGTGATTTGTAACGTTCAGGGCCACCTAATGACGATGGATCACTCAAATTGCGTCCCGATTCAATACATCGTCCCCAGCCGAATGGTCTCCATGGGTCTATTGCTGCCTCGGGCACCTTACGGCCGTTCTGCTGTGAGTCTAGATTATCGAATGGGACGAAAAACTGAAAGTGAATTGTAACGTTCAGGGCCACCTAATGACGATGGATCACTCAAATTGCGTCCTGATTCAATTCATCGTCCTCCAGCAGACTTGTCTTCATGGTACTATTGCTGCCTCGGGCACCTTATGGCCGTTCTGCTGTGAGTCAAAGATTTTCGAATCGAACGAAAAACTGATAGTGAATTGTAACTTTCAGGGCCACCTCATGACGATGGATCACTCAAATTGCGTCCCGATTCAATACATCGTCCTCCAGCAGACTTGTCTCCATGGGTCGATTGCTGCCTCGGGCACCTTATGGCCGTTCTGCTGTGAGTCAAAGATTTTCGAATCGGACGAAAAACTGATAGTGATTTGTAACATTCAGGGCCACCTAAAGACGATGGACCACACAAATTGCGTCCCGATTCAGTACATCGTCCACTAGCCGACTTGACTCCATGGGACTATTGCTGCCTCGGGCACCTTATGGCAGGCCTGATGTGAGTCAAAGATTTTCGAATCGGACGAAGAACTGATAGTGAATTGCAACATTCCGGGCCACCTAATGACGATGGATCACTCAAATTGCGTCCCGATTCAATACATCGTCCTCCAGCCGAGTTGACTCCATGGGTCTATTGCTGCCTTGGCACCTTATGGCCGTTCTGCTGTGAATCTAGATTATCGAATGGGACGAAAAACTGAAAGTGAATTGTAACGTTCAGGGCCACCTAATGACGATGGATCTCTCAAATTGCGTCCCGATTCAATACATCGTCCACCAGCCGACTTGACTCCATGAGTCTATTGCTGCCTCGGGCACCTTATGGCCGTTCTGCTGTGAGTCTAGATTATTGAATGGGACGAAAAACTGATAGTGAATTGTAACGTTCAGGGCCACCTAATGACGATGGATCACTCAAATTGCGTCCCGATTCAATACATCGTCCTCCAGCCGACTTGACTCCATGGGTCTATTGCTGCCTCGGGCACCTTATGGCCGTTCTGCTGTGAGTCAAAGATTTTCGAATCGGACGAAAAACTGATAGTGAATTGTAACTTTCAGGGCCACCTAATGACGATGGATCACTCAAATTGCGTCCCGATTCAATACATCGTCCTCCAGCAGACTTGTCTCCATGGGTCGATTGCTGCCTCGGGCACCTTATGGCCGTTCTGCTGTGAGTCAAAAATTTTCGAATCGGACGAAAACTGATAGTGATTTGTAACATTCAGGGCTACCTAAAGACGATGGACCACACAAATTGCGTCCCGATTCAGTACATCGTCCTCCAGCAGACTTGTCTCCATGCGTCTATTGCTGCCTCGGGCAGGCCTGCTGTGACTCAAAGATTTTCGAATCGGACGAAAAACTGATAGTGAATTGTAACGTTCAGGGCCTCCTAATGACGATGGAACACTCAAATTGCGTCCCGATTCAATACATCGTCCTCCAGCAGACTTGTCTCCATGCGTCTATTGCTGCCTCGGGCACCTTATGGCCGTTCTGCTGTGAGTCAAAGATTTTCGAGTCGGACGAAAAACTGATAGTGAATTGTAACTTTCAGGGCCACCTAATGACGATGGATCACTCAAATTGCGTCCCGATTCAATACATCGTCCTCCAGCCGACTTGACTCCATGGATCTATTGCTGCCTCGGGCACCTTATGGCCGTTCTGCTGTGAGTCTAGATTATCGAATGGGACAAAAAACTGATAGTGAATTGTAACGTTCAGGGCCTCCTAATGACGATGGATCACTCAAATTGCGTCCCGATTCAATACATCGTCCTCCAGCAGACTTGTCTCCATGGGTCTATTGCTGCCTCGGGCACCTTATGGCCTTGTCGCTGTGAGTCTAGGTTATCGAATGGGACGTAAAACTGATAGTGAATTGTAACGTTCAGGGCCACCTAATGACGACGGATCTCTCAAATTGCGTCCCGATTCAATACATCGTCCACCAGCCGACTTGACTCCATGAGTCTATTGCTGCCTCGGGCACCTTATGGCCGTTCTGCTGTGAGTCTAGATTATTGAATGGGACGAAAAACTGATAGTGAATTGTAACGTTCAGGGCCTCCTAATGACGATGGATCACTCAAATTGCGTCCCGATTCAATACATCGTCCTCCAGCCGACTTGACTCCATGGGTCTATTGCTGCCTCGGGCACCTTATGGCCGTTCTGCTGTGAGTCAAAGATTTTCGAATCGGACGAAAAACTGATAGTGAATTGTAACATTCAGGGCCACCTAATGACGATGGACCACGCAAATTGCGTCCCGATTCAATACATCGTCCTCCAGCCGAGTTGACTCCATGGGTCTATTGCTGCCTCGGGCACCTTATGGCAGGCCTGCTGTGACTCAAAGATTTTCGAATCGGACGAAAAACTGATAGTGAATTGTAACGTTCAGGGCCTCCTAATGACGATGGAACACTCAAATTGCGTCCCGATTCAATACATCGTCCTCCAGCAGACTTGTCTCCATGGGTCTATTGCTGCCTCGGGCACCTTATGGCCGTTCTGCTGTGAGTCTAGATTATCGAATGGGACGAAAAACTGATAGTGAATTGTAACGTTCAGGGCCACCTAATGACGATGGATCACTCAAATTGCGTCCCGATTAAATACATCGTCCTCCAGCCGACTTGACTCCATGGGTCTATTGCTGCCTCGGGCACCTTATGGCCGTTCTGCTGTGAGTATAGATTATCGAATGGGACGAAAAACTGATAGTGAATTGTAACGTTCAGGGCCTCCTAATGACGATGGATCACTCAAATTGCGTCCCGATTCAATACATCGTCCTCCAGCCGACTTGACTCCATGGGTCTATTGCTGCCTCGGGCACCTTATGGCCGTTCTGCTGTGAGTCTAGATTATCGAATGGGACGAAAAACTGATAGTGAATTGTAACGTTCAGGGCCACCTAATGACGATGGATCACTCAAATTGCGTCCTGATTCAATTCATCGTCCTCCAGCAGACTTGACTTCATGGTACTATTGCTGCCTCGGGCACCTTATGGCCGTTCTGCTGTGAGTCAAAGATTTTCGAATCGGTCGAAAAACTGATAGTGAAGTGTAACTTTCAGGGCCACCTAATGACGATGGATCACTCAAATTGCGTCCCGATTCAATACATCGTCCTCCAGCCGACTTGACTCCATGGGTCTATTGCTGCCTCGGGCACGTTATGGCCGTTCTGCTGTGAGTCTAGATTATCGAATGGGACAAAAAACTGATAGTGAATTGTAACGTTCAGGGCCTCCTAATGACGATGGATCACTCAAATTGCGTCCCGATTCAATACATCGTCCTCCAGCAGACTTGTCTCCATGGGTCTATTGCTGCCTCGGGCACCTTATGGCCGTTCTGCTGTGAGTCTAGGTTATCGAATGGGACGAAAAACTGATAGTGAATTGTAACGTTCAGGGCCACCTAATGACGGTGGATCTCTCAAATTGCGTCCCGATTCAATACATCGTCCACCAGCCGACTTGACTCCATGAGTCTATTGCTGCCTCGGGCACCTTATGGCCGTTCTGCTGTGAGTCTAGATTATTGAATGGGACGAAAAACTGATAGTGAATTGTAACGTTCAGGGCCTCCTAATGACGATGGATCACTCAAATTGCGTCCCGATTCAATACATCGTCCTATAGCCGACTTGACTCCATGGGTCTATTGCTGCCTCGGGCACCTTATGGCCGTCCTGCTGTGAGTCTAGATTATCGAATGGGACGAAAAACTGATAGTGAATTGCAACATTCCGGGCCACCTAATGACGATGGATCACTCAAATTGCGTCCCGATTCAATACATCGTCCTCCAGCCGAGTTGACTCCATGGGTCTATTGCTGCCTTGGCACCTTATGGCCGTTCTGCTGTGAATCTAGATTATCGAATGGGACGAAAAACTGATAGTGATTTGTAACGTTCAGGGCCACCTAATGACGATGGATCACTCAAATTGCGTCCCGATTCAATACATCGTCCCCAGCCGAATGGTCTCCATGGGTCTATTGCTGCCTCGGGCACCTTATGGCCGTTCTGCTGTGAGTCTAGATTATCGAAGGGGACGAAAAACTGATAGTGAATTGTAACGTTCAGGGCCACCTAATGACGATGGATCACTCAAATTGCGTCCCGATTCAATACATCGTCCTCCAGCAGACTTGTCTCCATGGGTCGATTGCTGCCTCGGGCACCTTATGGCCGTTCTGCTGTGAGTCTAGGTTATCGAATGGGACGAAAAACTGATAGTGAATTGTAACGTTCAGGGCCACCTAATGACGATGGATCACTCAAATTGCGTCCCGATTAAATACATCGTCCTCCAGCCGACTTGACTCCATGGGTCTATTGCTGCCTCGGGCACCTTATGGCCGTTCTGCTGTGAGTATAGATTATCGAATGGGACGAAAAACTGATAGTGAATTGTAACGTTCAGGGCCACCTAATGACGATGGATCACTCAAATTGCGTCCTGATTCAATTCATCGTCCTCCAGCAGACTTGACTTCATGGTACTATTGCTGCCTCGGGCACCTTATGGCCGTTCTGCTGTGAGTCAAAGATTTTCGAATCGGTCGAAAAACTGATAGTGAAGTGTAACTTTCAGGGCCACCTAATGACGATGGATCACTCAAATTGCGTCCCGATTCAATACATCGTCCTCCAGCAGACTTGTCTCCATGGGTCGATTGCTGCCTCGGGCACCTTATGGCCGTTCTGCTGTGAGTCAAAAATTTTCGAATCGGACGAAAAACTGATAGTGATTTGTAACATTCAGGGCTACCTAAAGACGATGGACCACACAAATTGCGTCCCGATTCAGTACATCGTCCTCCAGCAGACTTGTCTCCATGCGTCTATTGCTGCCTCGGGCACCTTATGGCAGGCCTGCTGTGACTCAAAGATTTTCGAATCGGACGAAAAACTGATAGTGAATTGTAACGTTCAGGGCCTCCTAATGACGATGGAACACTCAAATTGCGTCCCGATTCAATACATCGTCCTCCAGCAGACTTGTCTCCATGCGTCTATTGCTGCCTCGGGCACCATATGGCCGTTCTGCTGTGAGTCAAAGATTTTCGAGTCGGACGAAAAACTGATAGTGAATTGTAACTTTCAGGGCCACCTAATGACGATGGATCATTCAAATTGCGTCCCGATTCAATACATCGTCCTCCAGCCGACTTGACTCCATGGGTCTATTGCTGCCTCGGGCACGTTATGGCCGTTCTGCTGTGAGTCTAGATTATCGAATGGGACAAAAAACTGATAGTGAATTGTAACGTTCAGGGCCTCCTAATGACGATGGATCACTCAAATTGCGTCCCGATTCAATACATCGTCCTCCAGCAGACTTGTCTCCATGGGTCTATTGCTGCCTCGGGCACCTTATGGCCGTGCTGCTGTGAGTCTAGGTTATCGAATGGGACGAAAAACTGATAGTGAATTGTAACGTTCAGGGCCACCTAATGACGGTGGATCTCTCAAATTGCGTCCCGATTCAATACATCGTCCACCAGCCGACTTGACTCCATGAGTCTATTGCTGCCTCGGGCACCTTATGGCCGTTCTGCTGTGAGTCTAGGTTATTGAATGGGACGAAAAACTGATAGTGAATTGTAACGTTCAGTGCCTCCTAATGACGATGGATCACTCAAATTGCGTCCCGATTCAATACATCGTCCTATAGCCGACTTGACTCCATGGGTCTATTGCTGCCTCGGGCACCTTATGGCCGTCCTGCTGTGAGACTAGATTATCGAATGGGACGAAAAACTGATAGTGAATTGCAACATTCCGGGCCACCTAATGACGATGGATCACTCAAATTGCGTCCCGATTCAATACATCGTCCTCCAGCCGAGTTGACTCCATGGGTCTATTGCTGCCTTGGCACCTTATGGCCGTTCTGCTGTGAATCTAGATTATCGAATGGGACGAAAAACTGATAGTGATTTGTAACGTTCAGGGCCACCTAATGACGATGGATCACTCAAATTGCGTCCCGATTCAATACATCGTCCCCAGCCGAATGGTCTCCATGGGTCTATTGCTGCCTCGGGCACCTTATGGCCGTTCTGCTGTGAGTCTAGATTATCGAATGGGACGAAAAACTGATAGTGAATTGTAACGTTCAGGGCCACCTAATGACGATGGATCACTCAAATTGCGTCCCGATTCAATACATCGTCCTCCAGCAGACTTGTCTCCATGGGTCGATTGCTGCCTCAGGCACCTTATGGCCGTTCTGCTGTGAGTCTAGGTTATCGAATGGGACGAAAAACTGAAAGTGAATTGTAACGTTCAGGGCCACCTAATGACGATGGATCTCTCAAATTGCGTCCCGATTAAATACATCGTCCACCAGCCGACTTGACTCCATGAGTCTATTGCTGCCTCGGGCACCTTATGGCCGTTCTGCTGTGAGTCTAGATTATTGAATGGAACGAAAAACTGATAGTGAATTGTAACGTTCAGGGCCACCTAATGACGATGGATCACTCAAATTGCGTCCCGATTCAATACATCGTCCTCCAGCCGACTTGACTCCATGGGTCTATTGCTGCCTCGGGTACCTTATGGCCGTTCTGCTGTGAGTCTAGATTATGGAATGGGACGAAAAACTGATAGTGAATTGCAACATTCAGGGCCACCTAATGACGATGGATCACTCAAATTGCGTCCCGATTCAATACATCATCCTCCAGCCGAGTTGACTCCATGGGTCTATTGCTGCCTTGGCACCTTATGGCCGTTCTGCTGTGAATCTAGATTATCGAATGGGACGAAAAACTGATAGTGATTTGTAACGTTCAGGGCCACCTAATGACGATGGATCACTCAAATTGCGTCCCGATTCAATACATCGTCCCCAGCCGAATGGTCTCCATGGGTCTATTGCTGCCTCGGGCACCTTATGGCCCTTCTGCTGTGAGTCTAGATTATCGAATGGGACGAAAAACTGAAAGTGAATTGTAACGTTCAGGGCCACCTAATGACGATGGATCACTCAAATTGCGTCCCGATTCAATACATCGTCCTCCAGCAGACTTGTCTCCATGGGTCGATTGCTGCCTCGGGCACCTTATGGCCGTTCTGCTGTGAGTCAAAGATTTTCGAATCGGACGAAAAACTGATAGTGATTTGTAACATTCAGGGCCACCTAAAGACGATGGACCACACAAATTGCGTCCCGATTCAGTACATCGTCCACTAGCCGACTTGACTCCATGGGACTATTGCTGCCTCGGGCACCTTATGGCCGTTCTGCTGTGAGTCTAGATTATAGAATGGGATGAAAAACTGATAGTGAATTGTAACGTTCAGGGCCACCTAATTACGATGGATCACTCAAATTGCGTCCCGATTCAATACATCGTCCTCCAGCAGCCTTGTCTCCATGGGTCTATTGCTGCCTCGGGCACCTTATGGCAGGCCTGCTGTGAGTCAAAGATTTTCGAATCGGACGAAAAACTGATAGTGAATTGCAACATTCTGGGCCACCTAATGACGATGGATCACTCAAATTGCGTCCCGATTCAATACATCGTCCTCCAGCCGAGTTGACTCCATGGGTCTATTGCTGCCTTGGCACCTTATGGCCGTTCTGCTGTGAATCTAGATTATCGAATGGGACGAAAAACTGATAGTGATTTGTAACGTTCAGGGCCACCTAATGACAATGGATCACTCAAATTGCGTCCCGATTCAATACATCGTCCCCAGCCGAATGGTCTCCATGGGTCTATTGCTGCCTCGGGCACCTTATGGCCGTTCTGCTGTGAGTCTAGATTATCGAATGGCACGAAAAACTGATAGTGAATTGTAACGTTCAGGGCCACCTAATGACGATGGATCACTCAAATTGCGTCCCGATTCAATACATCGTCCTCCAGCAGACTTGTCTCCATGGGTCGATTGCTGCCTCGGGCACCTTATGGCCGTTCTGCTGTGAGTCTAGGTTATCGAATGGGACGAAAAACTGAAAGTGAATTGTAACGTTCAGGGCCACCTAATGACGATGGATCTCTCAAATTGCGTCCCGATTCAATACATCGTCCACCAGCCGACTTGACTCCATGAGTCTATTGCTGCCTCGGGCACCTTATGGCCGTTCTGCTGTGAGTCTAGATTATTGAATGGGACGAAAAACTGATAGTGAATTGTAACGTTCAGGGCCACCTAATGACGATGGATCACTCAAATTGCGTCCCGATTCAATACATCGTCCTCCAGCCGACTTGACTCCATGGGTCTATTGCAGCCTCGGGTACCTTATGGCCGTTCTGCTGTGAGTCTAGATTATGGAATGGGACGAAAAACTGATAGTGAATTGCAACATTCAGGGCCACCTAATGACGATGGATCACTCAAATTGCGTCCCGATTCAATACATCGTCCTCCAGCCGAGTTGACTCCATGGGTCTATTGCTGCCTTGGCACCTTATGGCCGTTCTGCTGTGAATCTAGATTATCGAATGGGACGAAAAACTGATAGTGATTTGTAACGTTCAGGGCCACCTAATGACGATGGATCACTCAAATTGCGTCCCGATTCAATACATCGTCCCCAGCCGAATGGTCTCCATGGGTCTATTGCTGCCTCGGGCACCTTATGGCCGTTCTGCTGTGAGTCTAGATTATCGAATGGGACGAAAAACTGAAAGTGAATTGTAACGTTCAGGGCCACCTAATGACGATGGATCACTCAAATTGCGTCCTGATTCAATTCATCGTCCTCCAGCAGACTTGTCTTCATAGTACTATTGCTGCCTCGGGCACCTTATGGCCGTTCTGCTGTGAGTCAAAGATTTTCGAATCGAACGAAAAACTGATAGTGAATTGTAACTTTCAGGGCCACCTCATGACGATGGATCACTCAAATTGCGTCCCGATTCAATACATCGTCCTCCAGCAGACTTGTCTCCATGGGTCGATTGCTGCCTCGGGCACCTTATGGCCGTTCTGCTGTGAGTCAAAGATTTTCGAATCGGACGAAAAACTGATAGTGATTGGTAACATTCAGGGCCACCTAAAGACGATGCACCACACAAATTGCGTCCCGATTCAGTACATCGTCCACTAGCCGACTTGACTCCATGGGACTATTGCTGCCTCGGGCACCTTATGGCCGTTCTGCTGTGAGTCTAGATTATAGAATGGGATGAAAAACTGATAGTGAATTGTAACGCTCAGGGCCACCTAATTACGATGGATCACTCAAATTGCGTCCCGATTCAATACATCGTCCTCCAGCAGACTTGTCTCCATGGGTCTATTGCTGCCTCGGGCACCCTATGGCAGGCCTGCTGTGAGTCAAAGATTTTCGAATCGGACGAAAAACTGATAGTGAATTGTAACTTTCAGGGCCACCTAATGACGATGGATCACTCAAATTGCGTCCCGATTCAATACATCGTCCTCCAGCCGACTTGACTCCATGGGTCTATTGCTGCCTCGGGCACCTTATGGCCGTTCTGCTGTGAGTCTAGATTATCGAATGGGACAAAAAACTGATAGTGAATTGTAACGTTCAGGGCCTCCTAATGACGATGGATCACTCAAATTGCGTCCCGATTCAATACATCGTCCTCCAGCAGACTTGTCTCCATGGGTCTATTGCTGCCTCGGGCACCTTATGGCCGTTCTGCTGTGAGTCTAGGTTATCGAATGGGACGAAAAACTGATAGTGAATTGTAACGTTCAGGGCCACCTAATGACGATGGATCTCTCAAATTGCGTCCCGATTCAATACATCGTCCACCAGCCGACTTGACTCCATGGGTGTATTGCTGCCTCGGGCACTTTATGGCCGTTCTGCTGTGAGTCTAGATTATTGAATGGGACGAAAAACTGATAGTGAATTGTAACGTTCAGGTCCTCCTAATGACGATGGATCACTCAAATTGCGTCCCGATTCAATACATCGTCCTCCAGCCGACTTGACTCCATGGGTCTATTGCTGCCTCGGGCACCTTCTGGCCGTTCTGCTGTGAGTCTAGATTATCGAATGGGACGAAAAACTGATAGTGAATTGCTACATTCAGGGCCATCTAATGACGATGGATCACTCAAATTGCGTCCCGATTCAATACATCGTCCTCCAGCCGAGTTGACTCCATGGGTCTATTGCTGCCTTGGCACCTTATGGCCGTTCTGCTGTGAATCTAGATTATTGAATGGGACGAAAAACTGATAGTGATTTGTAACGTTCAGGGCCACCTAATGACGATGGATCACTCAAATTGCGTCCCGATTCAATACATCGTCCCCAGCCGAATGGTCTTCATGGGTCTATTGCTGCCTTGGGCACCTTATGGCCGTTCTGCTGTGAGTCTAGATTATCGAATGGGACGAAAAACTGATAGTGATTTGTAACGTTCAGGGCCACCTAATGACGATGTATCACTCAAATTGCGTCCTGATTCAATTCATCGTCCTCCAGCAGACTTGACTTCATGGTACTATTGCTGCCTCGGGCACCTTATGGCCGTTCTGCTGTGAGTCAAAGATTTTCGAATCGAACGAAAAACTGATAGTGAATTGTAACTTTCAGGGCCACCTCATGACGATGGATCACTCAAATTGCGTCCCGATTCAATACATCGTCCTCCAGCAGACTTGTCTCCATGGGTCGATTGCTGCCTCGGGCACCTTATGGCCGTTCTGCTGTGAGTCAAAGATTTTCGAATCGGACGAAAAACTGATAGTGATTTGTAACATTCAGGGCCACCTAAAGACGATGGACCACACAAATTGCGTCCCAATTCAGTACATCGTCCACTAGCCGACTTGACTCAATGGGACTATTGCTGCCTCGGGCACCTTATGGCCGTTCTGCTGTGAGTCTAGATTATAGAATGGGATGAAAAACTGATAGTGAATTGTAACGTTCAGGGCCACCTAATGACGATGGATCTCTCAAATTGCGTCCCGATTCAATACATCGTCCTCCAACCGACTTGACTCCATGGGTCTATTGCTGCCTCGGGCACCTTATGGCCGTTCTGCTGTGAGTCTAGATTATCGAATGGGACGAAAAACTGATAGTGAATTGTAACGTTCAGGGCCTCCTAATGACGATGGATCACTCAAATTGCGTCCCGATTCAATACATCGTCCTCCAGCCGACTTGACTCCATGGGTCTATTGCTGCCTCGGGCGTCTTATGGCCGTTCTGCTGTGAGTCTAGATTATCGAATGGGACGAAAAGCTGATAGTGAATTGTAACGTTCAGGGCCTCCTAATGACGAAGGATCACTCAAATTGCGTCCCGATTCAATACATCGTCCTCCAGCAGACTTGTCTCCATGGGTCGATTGCTGCCTCGGGCACCTAATGGCCGTTCTGCTGTGAGTCAAAGATTTTCGAATCGGACGAAAAACTGATAGTGAATTGTAACGTTCAGGGCCACCTAATGACGATGGATCACTCAAATTGCGTCCCGATTCAATACATCGTCCTCCAGCCGACTTGACTCCATGGGTCTATTGCTGCCTCGGGCACCTTATGGCCGTTCTGCTGTGAGTCTAGATTATCGAATGGGACAAAAAACTGATAGTGAATTGTAACGTTCAGGGCCTCCTAATGACGATGGATCACTCAAATTGCGTCCCGATTCAATACATCGTCCTCCAGCAGACTTGTCTCCATGGGTCTATTGCTGCCTCGGGCACCTTATGGCCGTTCTGCTGTGAGTCTAGATTATCGAATGGGACGAAAAACTGATAGTGAATTGTAACGTTCAGGGCCTCCTAATGACGATGGATCACTCAAATTGCGTCCCGATTCAATACATCGTCCTCCAGCAGACTTGTCTCCATGGGTCGATTGCTGCCTCGGGCACCTTATGGCCGTTCTGCTGTGAGTCAAAGATTTTCGAATCGGACGAAAAACTGATAGTGATTTGTAACATTCAGGGCCACCTAATGACGATGGACCACACAAATTGCGTCCCAATTCAGTACATCGTCCACTAGCCGACTTGACTCAATGGGACTATTGCTGCCTCGGGCACCTTATGGCCGTTCTGCTGTGAGTCTAGATTATAGAATGGGATGAAAAACTGATAGTGAATTGTAACGTTCAGGGCCACCTAATGACGATGGATCTCTCAAATTGCGTCCCGATTCAATACATCGTCCTCCAACCGACTTGACTCCATGGGTCTATTGCTGCCTCGGGCACCTTATGGCCGTTCTGCTGTGAGTCTAGATTATCGAATGGGACGAAAAACTGATAGTGAATTGTAACGTTCAGGGCCTCCTAATGACGATGGATCACTCAAATTGCGTCCCGATTCAATACATCGTCCTCCAGCCGACTTGACTCCATGGGTCTATTGCTGCCTCGGGCGTCTTATGGCCGTTCTGCTGTGAGTCTAGATTATCGAATGGGACGAAAAGCTGATAGTGAATTGTAACGATCAGGGCCTCCTAATGACGAAGGATCACTCAAATTGCGTCCCGATTCAATACATCGTCCTCCAGCAGACTTGTCTCCATGGGTCGATTGCTGCCTCGGGCACCTAATGGCCGTTCTGCTGTGAGTCAAAGATTTTCGAATCGGACGAAAAACTGATAGTGAATTGTAACGTTCAGGGCCACCTAATGACGATGGATCACTCAAATTGCGTCCCGATTCAATACATCGTCCTCCAGCCGACTTGACTCCATGGGTCTATTGCTGCCTCGGGCACCTTATGGCCGTTCTGCTGTGAGTCTAGATTATCGAATGGGACAAAAAACTGATAGTGAATTGTAACGTTCAGGGCCTCCTAATGACGATGGATCACTCAAATTGCGTCCCGATTCAATACATCGTCCTCCAGCAGACTTGTCTCCATGGGTCTATTGCTGCCTCGGGCACCTTATGGCCGTTCTGCTGTGAGTCTAGATTATCGAATGGGACGAAAAACTGATAGTGAATTGTAACGTTCAGGGCCTCCTAATGACGATGGATCACTCAAATTGCGTCCCGATTCAATACATCGTCCTCCAGCAGACTTGTCTCCATGGGTCGATTGCTGCCTCGGGCACCTTATTGCCGTTCTGCTGTGAGTCAAAGATTTTCGAATCGGACGAAAAACTGATAGTGATTTGTAACATTCAGGGCCACCTAATGACGATGGACCACACAAATTGCGTCCCGATTCAGTACATCGTCCTCCAGCCGACCTGACTCCATGGGTCTATTGCTGCCTCAGGCACCTTATGGCCGTTCTGCTGTGAGTCTAGATTATCGAATGGGACGAAAAACTGATAGTGAATTGTAACGTTCAGGGCCACCTAATGACGATGGATCACTCAAATTGCGTCCCGATTCAATATATCTTCCTCCAGCAGACTTGTTTCCATGGGTCTATTGTTGCCTCGGGCACCTTATGGCCGTTCTGCTGTGAGTCTAGATTATCGAATGGGACAAAAAACTGATAGTGAATTGTAACGTTCAGGGCCTCCTAATGACGATGGATCACTCAAATTGCGTCCCGATTCAATACATCGTCCTCCAGCAGACTTGTCTCCATGGGTCTATTGCTGCCTCGGGCACCTTATGGCCGTTCTGCTGTGAGTCTAGGTTATCGAATGGGACGAAAAACTGATAGTGAATTGTAACGTTCAGGGCCACCTAATGACGATGGATCTCTCAAATTGCGTCCCGATTCAATACATCGTCCACCAGCCGACTTGACTCCATGGGTGTATTGCTGCCTCGGGCACTTTATGGCCGTTCTGCTGTGAGTCTAGATTATTGAATGGGACGAAAAACTGATAGTGAATTGTAACGTTCAGGTCCTCCTAATGACGATGGATCACTCAAATTGCGTCCCGATTCAATACATCGTCCTCCAGCCGACTTGACTCCATGGGTCTATTGCTGCCTCGGGCACCTTCTGGCCGTTCTGCTGTGAGTCTAGATTATCGAATGGGACGAAAAACTGATAGTGAATTGCTACATTCAGGGCCACCTAATGACGATGGATCACTCAAATTGCGTCCCGATTCAATACATCGTCCTCCAGCCGAGTTGACTCCATGGGTCTATTGCTGCCTTGGCACCTTATGGCCGTTCTGCTGTGAATCTAGATTATTGAATGGGACGAAAAACTGATAGTGATTTGTAACGTTCAGGGCCACCTAATGACGATGGATCACTCAAATTGCGTCCCGATTCAATACATCGTCCCCAGCCGAATGGTCTTCATGGGTCTATTGCTGCCTTGGGCACCTTATGGCCGTTCTGCTGTGAGTCTAGATTATCGAATGGGACGAAAAACTGATAGTGATTTGTAACGTTCAGGGCCACCTAATGACGATGGATCACTCAAATTGCGTCCTGATTCAATTCATCGTCCTCCAGCAGACTTGACTTCATGGTACTATTGCTGCCTCGGGCACCTTATGGCCGTTCTGCTGTGAGTCAAAGATTTTCGAATCGAACGAAAAACTGATAGTGAATTGTAACTTTCAGGGCCACCTCATGACGATGGATCACTCAAATTGCGTCCCGATTCAATACATCGTCCTCCAGCAGACTTGTCTCCATGGGTCGATTGCTGCCTCGGGCACCTTATGGCCGTTCTGCTGTGAGTCAAAGATTTTCGAATCGGACGAAAAACTGATAGTGATTTGTAACATTCAGGGCCACCTAAAGACGATGGACCACACAAATTGCGTCCCAATTCAGTACATCGTCCACTAGCCGACTTGACTCAATGGGACTATTGCTGCCTCGGGCACCTTATGGCCGTTCTGCTGTGAGTCTAGATTATAGAATGGGATGAAAAACTGATAGTGAATTGTAACGTTCAGGGCCACCTAATGACGATGGATCTCTCAAATTGCGTCCCGATTCAATACATCGTCTTCCAACCGACTTGACTCCATGGGTCTATTGCTGCCTCGGGCACCTTATGGCCGTTCTGCTGTGAGTCTAGATTATCGAATGGGACGAAAAACTGATAGTGAATTGTAACGTTCAGGGCCTCCTAATGACGATGGATCACTCAAATTGCGTCCCGATTCAATACATCGTCCTCCAGCCGACTTGACTCCATGGGTCTATTGCTGCCTCGGGCACCTTATGGCCGTTCTGCTGTGAGTCTAGATTATCGAATGGGACGAAAAGCTGATAGTGAATTGTAACGTTCAGGGCCTCCTAATGACGAAGGATCACTCAAATTGCGTCCCGATTCAATACATCGTCCTCCAGCAGACTTGTCTCCATGGGTCGATTGCTGCCTCGGGCACCTAATGGCCGTTCTGCTGTGAGTCAAAGATTTTCGAATCGGACGAAAAACTGATAGTGAATTGTAACGTTCAGGGCCACCTAATGACGATGGATCACTCAAATTGCGTCCCGATTCAATACATCGTCCTCCAGCCGACTTGACTCCATGGGTCTATTGCTGCCTCGGGCACCTTATGGCCGTTCTGCTGTGAGTCTAGATTATCGAATGGGACAAAAAACTGATAGTGAATTGTAACGTTCAGGGCCTCCTAATGACGATGGATCACTCAAATTGCGTCCCGATTCAATACATCGTCCTCCAGCAGACTTGTCTCCATGGGTCTATTGCTGCCTCGGGCACCTTATGGCCGTTCTGCTGTGAGTCTAGATTATCGAATGGGACGAAAAACTGATAGTGAATTGTAACGTTCAGGGCCTCCTAATGACGATGGATCACTCAAATTGCGTCCCGATTCAATACATCGTCCTCCAGCAGACTTGTCTCCATGGGTCGATTGCTGCCTCGGGCACCTAATGGCCGTTCTGCTGTGAGTCAAAGATTTTAGAATCGGACGAAAAACTCATAGTGAATTGCAACATTCAGGGACACCTAATGACGATGGACCACGCAAATTGCGTCCCGATTCAATATATCGTCCTCCAGCCGAGTTGACTCCATGTGTCTAATGCTGCCTCGGGCTCCTTATGGCCGTTCTGCTGTGAATCTAGATTATCGAATGGGATAGTGAATTGTAACGTTCAGGGCCTCCTAATGACGATGGAACACTCAAATTGCGTCCCGATTCAATACATCGTCCTCCAGCCGACTTGTCTCCATGGGTCTATTGCTGCCTCGGGCACCTTATGGCCGTTCTGCTGTGAGTCAAAGATTTTCGAATCGGACGAAAAACTGATAGCGAATTGTAACTTTCAGGGCCACCTAATGACGATGGTTCACTCAAATTGCGTCCCGATTAAATACATCGTCCTCCAGCCGAGTTGTCTCCATGGGTCTATTGCTGCCTCGGGCACCTTATGGCCGTTCTGCTGTGAGTCAAAGATTTTCGAATCGGACGAAAAACTGATAGTGAATTGTAACGTTCAGGGCCTCCTAATGACGATGGAACACTAAAATTGCGTCCCGATTCAATACATCGTCCTCCAGCAGACTTGACTTCATGGGTCTATTGCTGCCTCGGGCACCTTATGGCCGTTCTGCTGTGAGTCAAAGATTTTCGAATCGGACGAAAAACTGATAGTGAATTGTAACGTTCAGGGCCACCTAATGACGATGGATCAATCAAATTGCGTCCCGATTCAATACATCGTCCTCCAGCCGACTTGACTCCAAGGGTCTATTGCTGCCTCGGGCACCTTATGGCCGTTCTGCTGTGAGTCTAGATTATCGAATGGGACAAAAAACTGATAGTGAATTGTAACGTTCAGGGCCTCCTAATGACGATGGATCACTCAAATTGCGTCCCGATTCAATACATCGTCCTCCAGCCGACTTGACTCCAAGGGTCTATTGCTGCCTCGGGCACCTTATGGCCGTTCTGCTGTGAGTCTAGATTATCGAATGGGACAAAAAACTGATAGTGAATTGTAACGTTCAGGGCCTCCTAATGACGATGGATCACTCAAATTGCGTCCCGATTCAATACATCGTCCCCAGCCGAATGGTCTTCATGGGTCTATTGCTGCCTTGGGCACCTTATGGCCGTTCTGCTGTGAGTCTAGATTATCGAATGGGACGAAAAACTGATAGTGATTTGTAACGTTCAGGGCCACCTAATGACGATGGATCACTCAAATTGCGTCCTGATTCAATTCATCGTCCTCCAGCAGACTTGACTTCATGGTACTATTGCTGCCTCGGGCACCTTATGGCCGTTCTGCTGTGAGTCAAAGATTTTCGAATCGAACGAAAAACTGATAGTGAATTGTAACTTTCAGGGCCACCTCATGACGATGGATCACTCAAATTGCGTCCCGATTCAATACATCGTCCTCCAGCAGACTTGTCTCCATGGGTCGATTGCTGCCTCGGGCACCTTATGGCCGTTCTGCTGTGAGTCAAAGATTTTCGAATCGGACGAAAAACTGATAGTGATTTGTAACATTCAGGGCCACCTAAAGACGATGGACCACACAAATTGCGTCCCAATTCAGTACATCGTCCACTAGCCGACTTGACTCAATGGGACTATTGCTGCCTCGGGCACCTTATGGCCGTTCTGCTGTGAGTCTAGATTATAGAATGGGATGAAAAACTGATAGTGAATTGTAACGTTCAGGGCCACCTAATGACGATGGATCTCTCAAATTGCGTCCCGATTCAATACATCGTCCTCCAACCGACTTGACTCCATGGGTCTATTGCTGCCTCGGGCACCTTATGGCCGTTCTGCTGTGAGTCTAGATTATCGAATGGGACGAAAAACTGATAGTGAATTGTAACGTTCAGGGCCTCCTAATGACGATGGATCACTCAAATTGCGTCCCGATTCAATACATCGTCCTCCAGCCGACTTGACTCCATGGGTCTATTGCTGCCTCGGGCACCTTATGGCCGTTCTGCTGTGAGTCTAGATTATCGAATGGGACGAAAAGCTGATAGTGAATTGTAACGTTCAGGGCCTCCTAATGACGAAGGATCACTCAAATTGCGTCCCGATTCAATACATCGTCCTCCAGCAGACTTGTCTCCATGGGTCGATTGCTGCCTCGGGCACCTAATGGCCGTTCTGCTGTGAGTCAAAGATTTTCGAATCGGACGAAAAACTGATAGTGAATTGTAACGTTCAGGGCCACCTAATGACGATGGATCACTCAAATTGCGTCCCGATTCAATACATCGTCCTCCAGCCGACTTGACTCCATGGGTCTATTGCTGCCTCGGGCACCTTATGGCCGTTCTGCTGTGAGTCTAGATTATCGAATGGGACAAAAAACTGATAGTGAATTGTAACGTTCAGGGCCTCCTAATGACGATGGATCACTCAAATTGCGTCCCGATTCAATACATCGTCCTCCAGCAGACTTGTCTCCATGGGTCTATTGCTGCCTCGGGCACCTTATGGCCGTTCTGCTGTGAGTCTAGATTATCGAATGGGACGAAAAACTGATAGTGAATTGTAACGTTCAGGGCCTCCTAATGACGATGGATCACTCAAATTGCGTCCCGATTCAATACATCGTCCTCCAGCAGACTTGTCTCCATGGGTCGATTGCTGCCTCGGGCACCTAATGGCCGTTCTGCTGTGAGTCAAAGATTTTCGAATCGGACGAAAAACTCATAGTGAATTGCAACATTCAGGGACACCTAATGACGATGGACCACGCAAATTGCGTCCCGATTCAATATATCGTCCTCCAGCCGAGTTGACTCCATGTGTCTAATGCTGCCTCGGGCTCCTTATGGCCGTTCTGCTGTGAATCTAGATTATCGAATGGGATAGTGAATTGTAACGTTCAGGGCCTCCTAATGACGATGGAACACTCAAATTGCGTCCCGATTCAATACATCGTCCTCCAGCCGACTTGTCTCCATGGGTCTATTGCTGCCTCGGGCACCTTATGGCCGTTCTGCTGTGAGTCAAAGATTTTCGAATCGGACGAAAAACTGATAGCGAATTGTAACTTTCAGGGCCACCTAATGACGATGGTTCACTCAAATTGCGTCCCGATTAAATACATCGTCCTCCAGCCGAGTTGTCTCCATGGGTCTATTGCTGCCTCGGGCACCTTATGGCCGTTCTGCTGTGAGTCAAAGATTTTCGAATCGGACGAAAAACTGATAGTGAATTGTAACGTTCAGGGCCTCCTAATGACGATGGAACACTAAAATTGCGTCCCGATTCAATACATCGTCCTCCAGCAGACTTGACTTCATGGGTCTATTGCTGCCTCGGGCACCTTATGGCCGTTCTGCTGTGAGTCAAAGATTTTCGAATCGGACGAAAAACTGATAGTGAATTGTAACGTTCAGGGCCACCTAATGACGATGGATCAATCAAATTGCGTCCCGATTCAATACATCGTCCTCCAGCCGACTTGACTCCAAGGGTCTATTGCTGCCTCGGGCACCTTATGGCCGTTCTGCTGTGAGTCTAGATTATCGAATGGGACAAAAAACTGATAGTGAATTGTAACGTTCAGGGCCTCCTAATGACGATGGATCACTCAAATTGCGTCCCGATTCAATACATCGTCCTCCAGCCGACTTGACTCCATGGGTCTATTGCTGCCTCGGGCACCTTATGGCCGTTCTGCTGTGAGGCTAGATTATCGTATGGGACGAAAAACTGATAGTGAATTGCAACGTTCAGGGCCTCCTAATGACGATGGATCACTCAAATTGCGTCCCGATTCAATACATCGTCCTCCAGCCGACTTGACCCCATGGGTCTATTGCTGCCTCGGGCACCTTATGGCCGTTCTGCTGTGAGTCTAGATTATCGAATGGGACGAAAAACTGATAGTGAATTGTAACGTTCAGGGCCACCTAATGACGATGGATTACTCAAATTGCGTCCCGATTCAATACATCGTCCTCCAGCAGACTTGTCTCCATGGGTCTATTGCTGCCTCGGGCACCTTATGGCCGTTCTGCGGTGAGTCAAAGATTTTCGAATCGGACGAAAAACTGATAGTGAATTGTAACTTTCAGGGCCACCTAATGACGATGGATCGCTCAAATTGCGTCCCGATTCAATACATCGTCCACCAGCCGACTTGTCTCCATGGGTCTATTGATGCCTCGCGCACCCTATGGCCGTTCTGCTGTGAGTCAAAGATTTTCGAATCGGACGAAAAACTGATAGTGAATTGTAACGTTCAGGGCCTCCTAATGACGATGGAACACTCAAATTGCGTCCCGATTCAAAACATCGTCCTCCAGCAGACTTGTCTCCAAGCGTCTATTGCTGCCTCGGGCACCTTATCGCCGTTCTGCTGTGAGTCAAAGATTTTCGAATCGGACGAAAAACTGATAGTGAATTGTAACTTTCAGGGCCTCCTAATGACGATGGAACACTCAAATTGCGTCCCGATTCAATACATCGTCCTCCAGCAGACTTGTCTCCATGGGTCTATTGCTGCCTCGGGCACCTTATGGCCGTTCTGCTGTGAGTCAAAGATTTTCGAATCGGACGAAAATCTGATAGTGAATTGTAACGTTCAGGCCACCTAATGACGATGGATCACTCAAATTGCGTCTCGATTCAATACATCGTCCTCCAGCCGACATGTCACCATGGGTCTATTGCTGCCTTGGCACCTTATGGCCGTTCTGCTGTGAGTCAAAGATTTTCGAATCGGACGAAAAACTGATAGTGAATTGTAACGTTCCGGGCCACCTAATGACGATGGATCACTCAAATTGCGTCCAGATTCAATACATCGTCCTCCAGCCGACTTGTCTCCATGGGTCTATTGCTGCCTCGGGCACCTTATGGCCGTTTTGCTGTGAGTCAAAGATTTTCGAATCGGACGAAAAACTGATAGTGAATTGTAACTTTCAGGGCCACCTAATGACGATGGATCACTCAAATTGCGTCCCGATTAAATACATCGTCCTCCAGCCGACTTGTCTCCATGGGTCTATTGCTGCCTCGGGCACCTTATGGCCGTTCTGCTGTGAGTCTAGATTATCGAATGGGACGAAAAACTGATAGTGAATTGTAACGTTCAGGGCCTCCTAATGACGATGGATCACTCAAATTGCGTCCCGATTCAATACATCGTCCTCCAGCCGACTTGACTCCATGGTTCTATTGCTGCCTCGGGCACCTTATGCCGTTCTGCTGTGAGTCTAGATTATCGAATGGGACGAAAAACTGATAGTGAATTGTAACGTTCAGGGCCACCTAATGACGATGGAATACTCAAATTGCGTCCCGATTCAATACATCGTCCTCCAGCAGACTTGTCTCCATGGGTCTATTGATGCCTCGCGCACCCTATGGCCGTTCTGCTGTGAGTCAAAGATTTTCGAATCGGACGAAAAACTGATAGTGAATAGTAACGTTCAGGGCCTCCTAATGACGATGGAACACTCAAATTGCGTCCCGATTCAATACATCGTCCTCCAGCAGACTTGTCTCCAAGCGTCTATTGCTGCCTCGGGCACCTTATCGCCGTTCTGCTGTGAGTCAAAGATTTTCGAATCGGACGAAAAACTGATAGTGAATTGTAACTTTCAGGGCCTCCTAATGACGATGGATCACTCAAATTGCGTCCCGATTCAATACATCGTCCTCCAGCAGACTTGTCTCCATGGGTCTATTGCTGCCTCGGGCACCTTATGGCCGTTCTGCTGTGAGTCAAAGATTTTCGAATCGGACGAAAAACTGATAGTGAATTGTAACGTTCAGGGCCACCTAATGACGATGGATCACTCAAATTGCGTCTCGATTCAATACATCGTCCTCCAGCCGACATGTCACCATGGGTCTATTGCTGCCTTGGCACCTTATGGCCGTTCTGCTGTGAGTCAAAGATTCTCGAATCGGACGAAAAACTGATAGTGAATTGTAACGTTCCGGGCCACCTAATGACGATGGATCACTCAAATTGCCTACGGATTCAATACATTGTCCTCCAGCAGACTGTCTCCATTTGGTCTATTGCAGGCTCGGGCACATTATGGCCGTTCAGCAGTGACTCAAAGATTTTCGAATCGGACGAAAAACTGATAGTGAATTGTAACGTTCAGGGCCTCCTAATGACGATGGAACACTCAAATTGCGTCCAGATTCAATACATCGTCCTCCAGCCGACTTGTCTCCATGGGGTCTATTGCTGCCTCGGGCACCTTATGGCCGTTCTGCTGTGAGTCAAAGATTTTCGAATCGGACGAAAAACTGATAGTGAATTGTAACTTTCAGGGCCACCTAATGACGATGGATCACTCAAATTGCGTCCCGATTAAATACATCGTCCTCCAGCCGACTTGTCTCCATGGGTCAATTGCTGCCTCGGGCACCTTATGGCCGTTCTGCTGTGAGTCAAAGATTTTCGAATCGGACGAAAAACTGATAGTGAATTGTAACGTTCAGGGCCACCTAATGACGATGGATCACTCAAATTGCGTCTCGATTCAATACATCGTCCTCCAGCCGACATGTCACCATGGGTCTATTGCTGCCTTGGCACCTTATGGCCGTTCTGCTGTGAGTCAAAGATTCTCGAATCGGACGAAAAACTGATAGTGAATTGTAACGTTCCGGGCCACCTAATGACGATGGATCACTCAAATTGCGTACGGATTCAATACATTGTCCTCCAGCAGACTGTCTCCATTTGGTCTATTGCAGGCTCGGGCACCTTATGGCCGTTCAGCAGTGACTCAAAGATTTTCGAATCGGACGAAAAACTGATAGTGAATTGTAACGTTCAGGGCCACCTAATGACGATGGATCACTCAAATTGCGTCCCGATTCAATACATCGTCCTCCAGCCAAGTTGACTCCATGGGTCTATTGCTGCCTCGGGCACCTTATGGCCGTTCTGCTGTGAGTCTAGATTATCGAATGGGACGAAAAACAGATAGTGAATTGTAACGTTCAGGGCAACCTAATGACGATGGATCACTCAAATTGCGTCCTGATTCAATACATCGTCCTCCAGCAGACTTGACTTCATGGGTCTATTGCTGCCTCGGGCACCATATGGCCGTTCTGCTGTGAGTCAAAGATTTTCGAATCGGACGAAAAACTGATTGTGAATTGTAACATTCAGGGCCACCTAATGACGATGGACCACGCAAATTCAATACATCGTCCTCCCGCCGAGTTGACTCCATGGGTCTATTGCTGCCTCGGGCACCTTATGGCCGTTCTGCTGTGAATCTAGATTATCGAATGGGACGAAAAACTGATAGTGAATTGTAACGTTCAGGGCCACCTAATGACGATGGATCACTCAAATTGCGTCCCGATTCAATACATCGTCCTCCAGCCAAGTTGACTCCATGGGTCTATTGCTGCCTCGGGCACCTTATAGCCGTTCTGCTGTGAGTCTAGATTATCGAATGGGACGAAAAACTGATAGTGAATTGTAACGTTCAGGGCAACCTAATGACGATGGATCACTCAAATTGCGTCCTGATTCAATACATCGTCCTCCAGCAGGCTTGATCTTCATGGGTCTATTGCTGCCTCGGGCACCTTATGGCCGTTCTGCTGTGAGTCAAAGATTTTCGAATCGGACGAAAAACTGATTGTGAATTGTAACTTTCATGGCCACCTAATGACGATGGATCACTCAAATTGCGTCCCGATTCAATACATCGTCCTCCAGCAGACTTGTCTCCATTGGTCGATTGCTGCCTCGGGCACCTTATGGCCGTTCTGCTGTGAGTCAAAGATTTTCGAATCGGACGAAAAACTGATAGTGATTTGTAACGTTCAGGGCCACCTAATGACGATGGATCAATCAAATTGCGTCCCGATTCAATACATCGTCCTCCAGCCGACTTGACTCCAAGGGTCTATTGCTGCCTCGGGCACCTTATGGCCGTTCTGCTGTGAGTCTAGATTATCGAATGGGACAAAAAACTGATAGTGAATTGTAACGTTCAGGGCCTCCTTCCTAATGACGATGGATCACTCAAATTGCGTCGCGATTCAATACATCGTCCTCCAGCCGACATGACTCCATGGGTCTATTGCTGCCTCGGGCACCTTATGGCCGTTCTGCTGTGAGTCTAGATTATCGTATCGGACGAAAAACTGATAGTGAATTGCAACGTTCAGGGCCTCCTAATGACGATGGATCACTCAAATTGCGTCCCGATTCAATACATCGTCCTCCAGCCGACTTGACCCCATGGGTCTATTGCTGCCTCGGGCACCTTATTGCCGTTCTGCTGTGAGTCTAGATTATCGAATGGGACGAAAAACTGATAGTGAATTGTAACGTTCAGGGCCACCTAATGACGATGGATTACTCAAATTGCGTCCCGATTCAATACATCGTCCTCCAGCAGACTTGTCTCCATGGGTCGATTGCTGCCTCGGGCACCTTATGGCCGTTCTGCGGTGAGTCAAAGATTTTCGAATCGGACGAAAAACTGATAGTGAATTGTAACTTTCAGGGCCACCTAATGACGATGGATCGCTCAAATTGCGTCCCGATTCAATACATCGTCCACCAGCCGACTTGTCCTCATGGGTCTATTGATGCCTCGCGCACCCTATGGCCGTTCTGCTGTGAGTCAAAGATTTTCGAATCGGACGAAAAACTGATAGTGAATTGTAACGTTCAGGGCCTCCTAATGACGATGGAACACTCAAATTGCGTCCCGATTCAATACATCGTCCTCCAGCAGACTTGTCTCCAAGCGTCTGTTGCTGCCTCGGGCACCTTATCGCCGTTCTGCTGTGAGTCAAAGATTTTCGAATCGGACGAAAAACTGATAGTGAATTGTAACTTTCAGGGCCTCCTAATGACGATGGAACACTCAAATTGCGTCCCGATTCAATACATCGTCCTCCAGCAGACTTGTCTCCATGGGTCTATTGCTGCCTCGGGCACCTTATGGCCGTTCTGCTGTGAGTCAAAGATTTTCGAATCGGACGAAAAACTGATAGTGAATTGTAACGTTCAGGGCCACCTAATGACGATGGATCACTCAAATTGCGTCTCGATTCAATACATCGTCCTCCAGCCGACATGTCACCATGGGTCTATTGCTGCCTTGGCACCTTATGGCCGTTCTGCTGTGAGTCAAAGATTTTCGAATCGGACGAAAAACTGATAGTGAATTGTAACGTTCCGGGCCACCTAATGACGATGGATCACTCAAATTGCGTCCCGATTCAATACATCGTCCTCCAGCAGACTTGTCTCCATGGGTCGATTGCTGCCTCGGGCACCTTATGGCCGTTCTGCGGTGAGTCAAAGATTTTCGAATCGGACGAAAAACTGATAGTGAATTGTAACTTTCAGGGCCACCTAATGACGATGGATCGCTCAAATTGCGTCCCGATTCAATACATCGTCCACCAGCCGACTTGTCCTCATGGGTCTATTGATGCCTCGCGCACCCTATGGCCGTTCTGCTGTGAGTCAAAGATTTTCGAATCGGACGAAAAACTGATAGTGAATTGTAACGTTCAGGGCCTCCTAATGACGATGGAACACTCAAATTGCGTCCCGATTCAATACATCGTCCTCCAGCAGACTTGTCTCCAAGCGTCTGTTGCTGCCTCGGGCACCTTATCGCCGTTCTGCTGTGAGTCAAAGATTTTCGAATCGGACGAAAAACTGATAGTGAATTGTATCTTTCAGGGCCTCCTAATGACGATGGAACACTCAAATTGCGTCCCGATTCAATACATCGTCCTCCAGCAGACTTGTCTCCATGGGTCTATTGCTGCCTCGGGCACCTTATGGCCGTTCAGCAGTGACTCAAAGATTTTCGAATCGGACGAAAAACTGATAGTGAATTGTAACGTTCAGGGCCTCCTAATGACGATGGAACACTCAAATTGCGTCCCGATTCAATACATCGTCATCCAGCCGACTTGTCTCCATGGGTCTATTGCTGCCTCGGGCACCTTATGGCCGTTCTGCTGCGAGTCAAAGATTTTCGAATCGGACGAAAAACTGATAGTTAATTGTAACTTTCAGGGCCACCTAATGACGATGGATCACTCAAATTGCGTCCCGATTCAATACATCGTCCTCCAGCCGACTTGTCTCCATGGGTCTATTGCTGCCTCGGGCACCTTATGGCCGTTCTGCTGTGAGTCTAGATTATCGAATGGGACGAAAAACTGATAGTGAATTGTAACGTTCAGGGCCACCTAATGACGATGGATTACTCAAATTGCGTCCCGATTCAATACATCGTCCTCCAGCAGACTTGTCTCCATGGGTCTATTGCTGCCTCGGGCACCTTATGGCCGTTCTGCGGTGAGTCAAAGATTTTTGAATCGGACGAAAAACTGATAGTGAATTGTAACTTTCAGGGCCACCTAATGACGATGGATCGCTCAAATTGCGTCCCGATTCAATACATCGTCCACCAGCCGACTTGTCTCCATGGGTCTATTGATGCCTCGCGCACCCTATGGCCGTTCTGCTGTGAGTCAAAGATTTTCGAATCGGACGAAAAACTGATAGTGAATTGTAACGTTCAGGGCCTCCTAATGACGATGGAACACTCAAATTGCGTCCCGATTCAATACATCGTCCTCCAGCAGACTTGTCTCCAAGCGTCTATTGCTGCCTCGGGCACCTTATCGCCGTTCTGCTGTGAGTCAAAGATTTTCGAATCGGACGAAAAACTGATAGTGAATTGTAACTTTCAGGGCCTCCTAATGACGATGGAACACTCAAATTGCGTCCCTATTCAATACATCGTCCTCCAGCAGACTTGTCTCCATGGGTCTATTGCTGCCTCGGGCACCTTATGGCCGTTCTGCTGTGAGTCAAAGATTTTCGAATCGGACGAAAAACTGATAGTGAATTGTAACGTTCAGGGCCACCTAATGACGATGGATCACTCAAATTGCGTCTCGATTCAATACATCGTCCTCCAGCCGACATGTCACCATGGGTCTATTGCTGCCTTGGCACCTTATGGCCGTTCTGCTGTGAGTCAAAGATTTTCGAATCGGACGAAAAACTGATAGTGAATTGTAACGTTCCGGGCCACCTAATGACGATGAATCACTCAAATTGCGTCCCGATTCAATACATTGTCCTCCAGCAGACTGTCTCCATTTGGTCTATTGCAGGCTCGGGCACCTTATGGCCGTTCAGCAGTGACTCAAAGATTTTCGAATCGGACGAAAAACTGATAGTGAATTGTAACGTTCAGGGCCTCCTAATGACGATGGAACACTCAAATTGCGTCCCGATTCAATACATCGTCCTCCAGCCGACTTGTCTCCATGGGTCTATTGCTGCCTCGGGCACCTTATGGCCGTTCTGCTGTGAGTCAAAGATTTTCGAATCGGACGAAAAACTGATAGTGAATTGTAACTTTCAGTTCCACCTAATGACGATGGATCACTCAAATTGCGTCCCGATTAAATACATCGTCCTCCGGCCGACTTGTCTCCATGGGTCTATTGCTGCCTCGGGCACCTTATGGCCGTTCTGCTGTGAGTCTAGATTATCGAATGGGACGAAAAACTGATAGTGAATTGTAACGTTCAGGGCCTCCTAATGACGATGGATCACTCAAATTGCGTCCCGATTCAATACATCGTCCTCCAGCCGACTTGACTCCATGGGTCTATTGCTGCCTCGGGCACCTTATGGCCGTTCTGCTGTGAGTCTAGATTATCGTATGGGACGAAAGACTGATAGTGAATTGCAACGTTCAGGGCCTCCTAATGACGACGGATCACTCAAATTGCGTCCCGATTCAATACATCGTCCTCCAGCCGACTTGACTCCATGGGTCTATTGCTGCCTCGGGCACCTTATGGCCGTTCTGCTGTGAGTCTAGGTTATCGAATGGGACGAAAAACTGATAGTGAATTGTAACCTTCAGGGCCTCCTAATAACGATGGATCACTCAAATTGCGTCCCGATTCAATACATCGTCCTCCAGCAGACTTGTCTCCATGGGTCGATTGCTGCCTCGGGCACCTAATGGTCGTTCTGCTGTGAGTCAAAGATTTTCGAATCGGACGAAAAACTGATAGTGAATTGTAACATTCAGGGCCACCTAATGACGATGGACCACGCAAATTCAATACATCGTCCTCCAGCCGAGTTGACTCCATGGGTCTATTGCTGCCTCGGGCACCTTATGGCCGTTCTGCTGTGAATCTAGATTATCGAATGGGACGAAAAACTGATAGTGAATTGTAACGTTCAGGGCCACCTAATGACGATGGTTCACTCAAATTGCGTCCCGATTCAATACATCGTCCTCCAGCCAAGTTGACTCCATGGGTCTATTGCTGCCTCGGGCACCTTATGGCCGTTCTGCTGTGAGTCTAGATTATCGAATGGGACGAAAAACAGATAGTGAATTGTAACGTTCAGGGCAACCTAATGACGATGGATCACTCAAATTGCGTCCTGATTCAATACATCGTCCTCCAGCAGACTTGACTTCATGGGTCTATTGCTGCCTCGGGCACCTTATGGCCGTTCTGCTTTGAATCTAGATTATCGAATGGGACGAAAAACTGATAGTGAATTGTAACGTTCAGGGCCACCTAATGACGATGGATCACTCAAATTGCGTCCCGATTCAATACATCGTCCTCCAGCCAAGTTGACTCCATGGGTCTATTGCTGCCTCGGGCACCTTATGGCCGTTCTGCTGTGAGTCTAGATTATCGAATGGGACGAAAAACTGATAGTGAATTGTAACGTTCAGGGCAACCTAATGACGATGGATCACTCAAATTGCGTCCTGATTCAATACATCGTCCTCCAGCAGGCTTGATCTTCATGGGTCTATTGCTGCCTCGGGCACCTTATGGCCGTTCTGCTGTGAGTCTAGATTATCGAATGGGACAAAAAACTGATAGTGAATTGTAACGTTCAGGGCCTCCTAATGACGATGGATCACTCAAATTGCGTCCCGATTCAATACATCGTCCTCCAGCCGACATGACTCCATGGGTCTATTGCTGCCTCGGGCACCTTATGGCCGTTCTGCTGTGAGTCTAGATTATCGTATCGGACGAAAAACTGATAGTGAATTGCAACGTTCAGGGCCTAGTAATTACGATGGATCACTCAAATTGCGTCCCGATTCAATACATCGTCCTCCAGCCGACTTGACCCCATGGGTCTATTGCTGCCTCGGGCACCTTATGGCCGTTCTGCTGTGAGTCTAGATTATCGAATGGGACGAAAAACTGATAGTGAATTGTAACGTTCAGGGCCACCTAATGACGATGGATTACTCAAATTGCGTCCCGATTCAATACATCGTCCTCCAGCAGACTTGTCTCCATGGGTCGATTGCTGCCTCGGGCACCTTATGGCCGTTCTGCGGTGAGTCAAAGATTTTCGAATCGGACGAAAAACTGATAGTGAATTGTAACTTTCAGGGCCACCTAATGACGATGGATCGCTCAAATTGCGTCCCGATTCAATACATCGTCCACCAGCCGACATGTCCTCATGGGTCTATTGATGCCTCGCGCACCCTATGGCCGTTCTGCTGTGAGTCAAAGATTTTCGAATCGGACGAAAAACTGATAGTGAATTGTAACGTTCAGGGCCTCCTAATGACGATGGAACACTCAAATGGCGTCCCGATTCAATACATCGTCCTCCAGCAGACTTGTCTCCAAGCGTCTGTTGCTGCCTCGGGCACCTTATCGCCGTTCTGCTGTGAGTCAAAGATTTTCGAATCGGACGAAAAACTGATAGTGAATTGTAACTTTCAGGGCCTCCTAATGACGATGGAACACTCAAATTGCGTCCCGATTCAATACATCGTCCTCCAGCAGACTTGTCTCCATGGGTCTATTGCTGCCTCGGGCACCTTATGGCCGTTCTGCTGTGAGTCAAAGATTTTCGAATCGGACGAAAAACTGATAGTGAATTGTAACGTTCAGGGCCACCTAATGACGATGGATCACTCAAATTGCGTCTCGATTCAATACATCGTCCTCCAGCCGACATGTCACCATGGGTCTATTGCTGCCTTGGCACCTTATGGCCGTTCTGCTGTGAGTCAAAGATTTTCGAATCGGACGAAAAACTGATAGTGAATTGTAACGTTCCGGGCCACCTAATGACGATGGATCACTCAAATTGCGTCCCGATTCAATACATCGTCCTCCAGCAGACTTGTCTCCATGGGTTGATTGCTGCCTCGGGCACCTTATGGCCGTTCTGCGGTGAGTCAAAGATTTTCGAATCGGACGAAAAACTGATAGTGAATTGTAACTTTCAGGGCCACCTAATGACGATGGATCGCTCAAATTGCGTCCCGATTCAATACATCGTCCACCAGCCGACTTGTCCTCATGGGTCTATTGATGCCTCGCGCACCCTATGGCCGTTCTGTTGTGAGTCAAAGATTTTCGAATCGGACGAAAAACTGATAGTGAATTGTAACGTTCAGGGCCTCCTAATGACGATGGAACACTCAAATTGCGTCCCGATTCAATACATCGTCCTCCAGCAGACTTGTCTCCAAGCGTCTGTTGCTGCCTCGGGCACCTTATCGCCGTTCTGCTGTGAGTCAAAGATTTTCGAATCGGACGAAAAACTGATAGTGAATTGTATCTTTCAGGGCCTCCTAATGACGATGGAACACTCAAATTGCGTCCCGATTCAATACATCGTCCTCCAGCAGACTTGTCTCCATGGGTCTATTGCTGCCTCGGGCACCTTATGGCCGTTCTGCTGTGAGTCAAAGATTTTCGAATCGGACGAAAAACTGATAGTGAATTGTAACGTTCAGGGCCACCTAATGACGATGGTTCACTCAAATTGCGTCTCGATTCAATACATCGTCCTCCAGCCGACATGTCACCATGGGTCTATTGCTGCCTTGGCACCTTTTGGCCGTTCTGCTGTGAGTCAAAGATTTTCGAATCGGACGAAAAACTGATAGTGAATTGTAACGTTCCGGGCCACCTAATGACGATGGATCACTCAAATTGCGTCCCGATTCAATACATTGTCCTCCAGCAGACTGTCTCCATGGGTCGATTGCTGCCTCGGGCACCTTATGGCCGTTCAGCAGTGACTCAAAGATTTTCGAATCGGACGAAAAACTGATAGTGAATTGTAACGTTCAGCGCCTCCTAATGACGATGGAACACTCAAATTGCGTCCCGATTCAATACATCGTCCTCCAGCCGACTTGTCTCCATGGGTCTATTGCTGCCTCGGGCACCTTATGGCCGTTCTGCTGTGAGTCAAAGATTTTCGAATCGGACGAAAAACTGATAGTGAATTGTAACTTTCAGGGCCACCTAATGACGATGGATCACTCAAATTGCGTCCCGATTAAATACATCGTCCTCCAGCCGACTTGTCTCCATGGGTCTATTGCTGCCTCGGGCACCTTATGGCCGTTCTGCTGTGAGTCTAGATTATCGAATGGGACGAAAAACTGATAGTGAATTGTAACGTTCAGGGCCACCTAATGACGATGGATTACTCAAATTGCGTCCCGATTCAATACATCGTCCTCCAGCAGACTTGTCTCCATGGGTCTATTGCTGCCTCGGGCACCTTATGGCCGTTCTGCGGTGAGTCAAAGATTTTTGAATCGGACGAAAAACTGATAGTGAATTGTAACTTTCAGGGCCACCTAATGACGATGGATCGCTCAAATTGCGTCCCGATTCAATACATCGTCCACCAGCCGACTTGTCTCCATGGGTCTATTGATGCCTCGCGCACCCTATGGCCGTTCTGCTGTGAGTCAAAGATTTTCGAATCGGACGAAAAACTGATAGTGAATTGTAACGTTCAGGGCCTCCTAATGACGATGGAACACTCAAATTGCGTCCCGATTCAATACATCGTCCTCCAGCAGACTTGTCTCCAAGCGTCTATTGCTGCCTCGGGCACCTTAACGCCGTTCTGCTGTGAGTCAAAGATTTTCGAATCGGACGAAAAACTGATAGTGAATTGTAACTTTCAGGGCCTCCTAATGACGAAGGAACACTCAAATTGCGTCCCTATTCAATACATCGTCCTCCAGCAGACTTGTCTCCATGGGTCTATTGCTGCCTCGGGCACCTTATGGCCGTTCTGCTGTGAGTCAAAGATTTTCGAATCGGACGAAAAACTGATAGTGAATTGTAACGTTCAGGGCCACCTAATGACGATGGATCACTCAAATTGCGTCTCGATTCAATACATCGTCCTCCAGCCGACATGTCACCATGGGTCTATTGCTGCCTTGGCACCTTATGGCCGTTCTGCTGTGAGTCAAAGATTTTCGAATCGGACGAAAAACTGATAGTGAATTGTAACGTTCCGGGCCACCTAATGACGATGAATCACTCAAATTGCGTCCCGATTCAATACATTGTCCTCCAGCAGACTGTCTCCATTTGGTCTATTGCAGGCTCGGGCACCTTATGGCCGTTCAGCAGTGACTCAAAGATTTTCGAATCGGACGAAAAACTGATAGTGAATTGTAACGTTCAGGGCCTCCTAATGACGATGGAACACTCAAATTGCGTCCCGATTCAATACATCGTCCTCCAGCCGACTTGTCTCCATGGGTCTATTGCTGCCTCGGGCACCTTATGGCCGTTCTGCTGTGAGTCAAAGGTTTTCGAATCGGACGAAAAACTGATAGTGAATTGTAACTTTCAGGGCCACCTAATGACGATGGATCACTCAAATTGCGTCCCGATTAAATACATCGTCCTCCGGCCGACTTGTCTCCATGGGTCTATTGCTGCCTCGGGCACCTTATGGCCGTTCTGCTGTGAGTCTAGATTATCGAATGGGACGAAAAACTGATAGTGAATTGTAACGTTCAGGGCCTCCTAATGACGATGGATCACTCAAATTGCGTCCCGATTCAATACATCGTCCTCCAGCCAAGTTGACTCCATGGGTCTATTGCTGCCTCGGGCACCTTATGGCCGTTCTGCTGTGAGTCTAGATTATCGAATGGGACGAAAAACTGATAGTGAATTGTAACGTTCAGGGCAACCTAATGACGATGGATCACTCAAATTGCGTCCTGATTCAATACATCGTCCTCCAGCAGACTTGACTTCATGGGTCTATTGCTGCCTCGGGCACCTTATGGCCGTTCTGCTGTGAGTCAAAGATTTTCGAATCGGACGAAAAACTGATTGTGAATTGTAACATTCAGGGCCACCTAATGACGATGGACCACGCAAATTCAATACATCGTCCTCCAGCCGAGTTGACTCCATGGGTCTATTGCTGCCTCGGGCACCTTATGGCCGTTCTGCTGTGAATCTAGATTATCGAATGGGACGAAAAACTGATAGTGAATTGTAACGTTCAGGGCCACCTAATGACGATGGATCACTCAAATTGCGTCCCGATTCAATACATCGTCCTCCAGCCAAGTTGACTCCATGGGTCTATTGCTGCCTCGGGCACCTTATGGCCGTTCTGCTGTGAGTCTAGATTATCGAATGGGACAAAAAACTGATAGTGAATTGTAACGTTCAGGGCAACCTAATGACGATTGATCACTCAAATTGCGTCCTGATTCAATACATCGTCCTCCAGCAGACTTGACTTCATGGGTCTATTGCTGCCTCGGGCACCTTATGGCCGTTCTGCTGTGAGTCAAAGATTTTCGAATCGGACGAAAAAATGATTGTGAATTGTAACTTTCATGGCCACCTAATGACGATGGATCACTCAAATTGCGTCCCGATTCAATACATCGTCCTCCAGCAGACTTGTCTCCATTGGTCGATTGCTGCCTCGGGCACCTTATGGCCGTTCTGCTGTGAGTCAAAGATTTTCGAATCGGACGAAAAACTGATAGTGATTTGTAACATTCAGGGCCACCTAATGACGATGGACCACACAAATTGCGTCCCGATTCAGTACATCGTCCACTAGCCGACTTGACTCCATGGGACTATTGCTGCCTCGGGCACCTTATGGCCGTTCTGCGATGAGTCAAAGATTTTCGAATCGGACGAAAAACTGATAGTGAATTGTAACTTTCAGGGCCACCTAATGACGATGGATCGCTCAAATTGCGTCCCGATTCAATACATCGTCCACCAGCCGACTTGTCTCCATGGGTTTATTGATGCCTCGCGCACCCTATGGCCGTTCTGCTGTGAGTCAAAGATTTTCGAATCGGACGAAAAACTGATAGTGAATTGTAACGTTCAGGGCCTCCTAATGACGATGGAACACTCAAATTGCGTCCCGATTCAATACATCGTCCTCCAGCAGACTTGTCTCCAAGCGTCTATTGCTGCCTCGGGCACCTTATCGCCGTTCTGCTGTGAGTCAAAGATTTTCGAATCGGACGAAAAACTGATAGTCAATTGTAACTTTCAGGGCCTCCTAATGACGATGGAACACTCAAATTGCGTCCCGATTCAATACATCGTCCTCCAGCAGACTTGTCTCCATGGGTCTATTGCTGCCTCGGGCACCTTATGGCCGTTCTGCTGTGAGTCAAAGATTTTCGAATCGGACGAAAAACTGATAGTGAATTGTAACGTTCAGGGCCACCTAATGACGACGGATCACTCAAATTGCGTCTCGATTCAATACATCGTCCTCCAGCCGTCATGTCACCATGGGTCTATTGCTGCCTTGGCACCTTATGGCCGTTCTGCTGTGAGTCAAAGATTTTCGAATCGGACGAAAACTGATAGTGAATTGTAACGTTCCGGGCCACCTAATGACGATGGATCACTCAAATTGCGTCCCGATTCAATACATTGTCCTCCAGCAGACTGTCTCCATTTGGTCTATTGCAGGCTCGGGCACCTTATGGCCGTTCAGCAGTGACTCAAAGATTTTCGAATCGGACGAAAAACTGATAGTGAATTGTAACGTTCAGAGCCTCCTAATGACGATGGAACACTCAAATTGCGTCCCGATTCAATACATCGTCCTCCAGCCGACTTGTCTCCATGGGTCTATTGCTGCCTCGGGCACCTTATGGCCGTTCTGCTGTGAGTCAAAGATTTTCGAATCGGACGAAAAACTGATAGTGAATTGTAACGTTCAGGGCCACCTAATGACGATGGATCACTCAAATTGCGTCCCGATTCAATACATCGTCCTCCAGCAGACTTGTCTCCATGGGTCTATTGCTGCCTCGGGCACCTTATGGCCGTTCTGCTGTGAGTCTAGATTATCGAATGGGACGAAAAACTGATAGTGAATTGTAACGTTCAGGGCCACCTAATGACGATGGATTACTCAAATTGCGTCCCGATTCAATACATCGTCCTCCAGCAGACTTGTCTCCATGGGTCTATTGCTGCCTCGGGCACCTTATGGCCGTTCTGCGGTGAGTCAAAGATTTTCGAATCGGACCAAAAACTGATAGTGTATTGTAACTTTCAGGGCCACCTAATGACGATGGATCGCTGAAATTGCGTCCCGATTCAATACATCGTCCACCAGCCGACTTGTCTCCATGGGTCTATTGATGCCTCGCGCACCCTATGGCCGTTCTGCTGTGAGTCAAAGATTTTCGAATCGGACGAAAAACTGATAGTGAATTGTAACGTTCAGGGCCTCCTAATGACGATGGAACACTCAAATTGCGTCCCGATTCAATACATCGTCCTCCAGCAGACTTGTCTCCAAGCGTCTATTGCTGCCTCTGGCACCTTATCGCCGTTCTGCTGTGAGTCAAAGATTTTCGAATCGGACGAAAAACTGATAGTGAATTGTAACTTTCAGGGCCTCCTAATGACGATGGAACACTCAAATTGCGTCCCGATTCAATACATCGTCCTCCAGCAGACTTGTCTCCATGGGTCTATTGCTGCCTCGGGCACCTTATGGCCGTTCTGCTGTGAGTCAAAGATTTTCGAATCGGACGAAAAACTGATAGTGAATTGTAACGTTCAGGGCCACCTAATGACGATGGATCACTCAAATTGCGTCCCGATTCAATACATCGTCCTCCAGCCGACTTGTCTCCATGGGTCTATTGCTGCCTCGGGCACCTTATGGCCGTTCTGCTGTGAGTCAAAGATTTTCGAATCGGACGAAAAACTGATAGTGAATTGTAACTTTCAGGGCCACCTAATGACGATGGATCACTCAAATTGCGTCCCGATTAAATACATCGTCCTCCAGCCGACTTGTCTCCATGGGTCTATTGCTGCCTCGGGCACCTTATGGCCGTTCTGCTGTGAGTCAAAGATTTTCGAATCGGACGAAAAACTGATAGTGAATTGTAACGTTCAGGGCCTCCTAATGACGATGGAACACAAAAATTGCGTCCCGATTCAATACATCGTCCTCCAGCAGATTTGACTTCATGGGTCTATTGCTGCCTCGGGCATCTTATGGTCGTTCTGCTGTGAGTCACAGATTTTCGAATCGGACGAAAAACTGATAGTGAATTGTAACGTTCAGGGCCACCTAATGACGATGGATCACTCAAATTGCGTCCCGATTCAATACATCGTCCTCCAGCAGACTTGTCTCCATGGGTCTATTGCTGCCTCGGGCACCTTATGGCCGTTCTGCTGTGAGTCTAGATTATCGAATGGGACGAAAAACTGATAGTGAATTGTAACGTTCAGGGCCACCTAATGACGATGGATTACTCAAATTGCGTCCCGATTCAATACATCGTCCTCCAGCAGACTTGTCTCCATGGGTCTATTGCTGCCTCGGGCACCTTATGGCCGTTCTGCGGTGAGTCAAAGATTTTCGAATCGGACGAAAAACTGATAGTGTATTGTAACTTTCAGGGCCACCTAATGACGATGGATCACTCAAATTGCGTCCCGATTAAATACATCGTCCTCCAGCCGACTTGTCTCCATGGGTCTATTGCTGCCTCGGGCACCTTATGGCCGTTCTGCTGTGAGTCAAAGATTTTCGAATCGGACGAAAAACTGATAGTGAATTGTAACGTTCAGGGCCTCCTAATGACGATGGAACACTAAAATTGCGTCCCGATTCAATACATCGTCCTCCAGCAGAATTGAGTTCATGGGTCTATTGCTGCCTCGGATATCTTATGGTCGTTCTGCTGTGAGTCAAAGATTTTCGAATCGGACGAAAAACTGATAGTGAATTGTAACGTTCAGGGCCACCTAATGACGATGGATCACTCAAATTGCGTCCCGATTCAATACATCGTCCTCCAGCAGACTTGTCTCCATGGGTCTATTGCTGCCTCGGGCACCTTATGGCCGTTCTGCTGTGAGTCTAGATTATCGAATGGGACGAAAAACTGATAGTGAATTGTAACGTTCAGGGCCACCTAATGACGATGGATTACTCAAATTGCGTCCCGATTCAATACATCGTCCTCCAGCAGACTTGTCTCCATGGGTCTATTGCTGCCTCGGGCACCTTATGGCCGTTCTGCGGTGAGTCAAAGATTTTCGAATCGGACGAAAAACTGATAGTGTATTGTAACTTTCAGGGCCACCTAATGACGATGGATCGCTCAAATTGCGTCCCGATTCAATACATCGTCCACCAGCCGACTTGTCTCCATGGGTCTATTGATGCCTCGCGCACCCTATGGCCGTTCTGCTGTGAGTCAAAGATTTTCGAATCGGACGAAAAACTGATAGTGAATTGTAACGTTCAGGGCCTCCTAATGACGATGGAACACTCAAATTGCGTCCCGATTCAATACATCGTCCTCCAGCAGACTTGTCTCCAAGCGTCTATTGCTGCCTCGGGCACCTTATCGCCGTTCTGCTGTGAGTCAAAGATTTTCGAATCGGACGAAAAACTGATAGTGAATTGTAACTTTCAGGGCCTCCTAATGACGATGGAACACTCAAATTGCGTCCCGATTCAATACATCGTCCTCCAGCAGACTTGTCTCCATGGGTCTTTTGCTGCCTCGGGCACCTTATGGCCGTTCTGCTGTGAGTCAAAGATTTTCGAATCGGACGAAAAACTGATAGTGAATTGTAACGTTCAGGGCCACCTAATGACGATGGATCACTCAAATTGCGTCTCGATTCAATACATCGTCCTCCAGCCGACATGTCACCATGGGTCTATTGCTGCCTTGGCACCTTATGGCCGTTCTGCTGTGAGTCAAAGATTTTCGAATCGGACGAAAAACTGATAGTGAATTGTAACGTTCCGGGCCACCTAATGACGATGGATCACTCAAATTGCGTCCCGATTCAATACATTGTCATCCAGCAGACTGTCTCCATTTGGTCTATTGCAGGCTCGGGCACCTTATGGCCGTTCAGCAGTGACTCAAAGATTTTCGAATCGGACGAAAAACTGATAGTGAATTGTAACGTTGAGGGCCTCCTAATAACGATGGAACACTCAAATTGCGTCCCGATTCGATACATCGTCCTCCAGCCGACTTGTCTCCATGGGTCTATTGCTGCCTCGGGCACCTTATGGCCGTTCTGCTGTGAGTCAAAGATTTTCGAATCGGACGAAAAACTGATAGTGAATTGTAACTTTCAGGGCCACCTAATGACGATGGATCACTCAAATTGCGTCCCGATTAAATACATCGTCCTCCAGCCGACTTGTCTCCATGGGTCTATTGCTGCCTCGGGCACCTTATGGCCGTTCTGCTGTGAGTCAAAGATTTTCGAATCGGACGAAAAACTGATAGTGAATTGTAACGTTCAGGGCCTCCTAATGACGATGGAACACTAAAATTGCGTCCCGATTCAATACATCGTCCTCCAGCAGACTTGACTTCATGGGTCTATTGCTGCCTCGGGCACCTTATGGCCGTTCTGCTGTGAGTCAAAGATTTTCGAATCGGACGAAAAACTGATAGTGGATTGTAACGTTCAGGGCCACCTAATGACGATGGATCACTCAAATTGCGTCCCGATTCAATACATCGTCCTCCAGCAGACTTGTCTCCTTGGGTCTATTGCTGCCTCGGGCACCTTATGGCCGTTCTGCTGTGAGTCTAGATTATCGAATGGGACGAAAAACTGATAGTGAATTGTAACGTTCAGGGCCACCTAAAGACGATGGATCACTCAAATTGCGTCCCGATTCAATACATCGTCCTCCAGCCGACTTGACTCCATGGGTCTATTGCTGCCTCGGGCACCTTATGGCCGTTCTGCTGTGAGTCTAGATTATCGTATGGGACGAATGACTGATAGTGAATTGCAACGTTCAGGGCCTCCTAATGACGATGGATCACTCAAATTGCGTCCCGATTCAATACATCGTCCTCCAGCCGACTTGACTCCATGGGTCTATTGCTGCCTCGGGCACCTTATGGCCGTTCTGCTGTGAGTCTAGGTTATCGAATGGGACGAAAAACTGATAGTGAATTGTAACGTTCAGGGCAACCTAATGACGATGGATCACTCAAATTGCGTCCTGGTTCAATACATCGTCCTCCAGCAGACTTGACTTCATGGGTCTATTGCTGCCTCGGGCACCTTATGGCCGTTCTGCTGTGAGTAAAGATTTTCGAATCGGACGAAAAACTGATAGTGATTTGTAACGTTCAGGGCCACCTAATGACGATGGATCACTCAAATTGCGTCCCGATTCAATACATCGTCCTCCAGCCGACTTGACTCCAAGGGTCTATTGCTGCCTCGGGCACCTTATGGCCGTTCTGCTGTGAGTCTAGATTATCGAATGGGACAAAAAACTGATAGTGAATTGTAACGTTCAGGGCCACCTAATGACGATGGATCACTCAAATTGCGTCCCGATTCAATACATCGTCCTCCAGCAGACTTGTCTCCATGGGTCTATTGCTGCCTCGGGCACCTTATGGCCGTTCTGCTGTGAGTCTAGATTATCGAATGGGACGAAAAACTGATAGTGAATTGTAACGTTCAGGGCCACCTAATGACGATGGATTACTCAAATTGCGTCCCGATTCAATACATCGTCCTCCAGCAGACTTGTCTCCATGGGTCTATTGCTGCCTCGGGCACCTTATGGCCGTTCTGCGGTGAGTCAAAGATTTTCGAATCGGACGAAAAACTGATAGTGTATTGTAACTTTCAGGGCCACCTAATGACGATGGATCGCTCAAATTGCGTCCCGATTCAATACATCGTCCACCAGCCGACTTGTCTCCATGGGTCTATTGATGCCTCGCGCACCCTATGGCCGTTCTGCTGTGAGTCAAAGATTTTCGAATCGGACGAAAAACTGATAGTGAATTGTAACGTTCAGGGCCTCCTAATGACGATGGAACACTCAAATTGCGTCCCGATTCAATACATCGTCCTCCAGCAGACTTGTCTCCAAGCGTCTATTGCTGCCTCGGGCACCTTATCGCCGTTCTGCTGTGAGTCAAAGATTTTCGAATCGGACGAAAAACTGATAGTGAATTGTAACTTTCAGGGCCTCCTAATGACGATGGAACACTCAAATTGCGTCCCGATTCAATACATCGTCCTCCAGCAGACTTGTCTCCATGGGTCTTTTGCTGCCTCGGGCACCTTATGGCCGTTCTGCTGTGAGTCAAAGATTTTCGAATCGGACGAAAAACTGATAGTGAATTGTAACGTTCAGGGCCACCTAATGACGATGGATCACTCAAATTGCGTCTCGATTCAATACATCGTCCTCCAGCCGACATGTCACCATGGGTCTATTGCTGCCTTGGCACCTTATGGCCGTTCTGCTGTGAGTCAAAGATTTTCGAATCGGACGAAAAACTGATAGTGAATTGTAACGTTCCGGGCCACCTAATGACGATGGATCACTCAAATTGAGTCCCGATTCAATACATTGTCATCCAGCAGACTGTCTCCATTTGGTCTATTGCAGGCTCGGGCACCTTATGGCCGTTCAGCAGTGACTCAAAGATTTTCGAATCGGACGAAAAACTGATAGTGAATTGTAACGTTGAGGGCCTCCTAATAACGATGGAACACTCAAATTGCGTCCCGATTCAATACATCGTCCTCCAGCCGACTTGTCTCCATGGGTCTATTGCTGCCTCGGGCACCTTATGGCCGTTCTGCTGTGAGTCAAAGATTTTCGAATCGGACGAAAAACTGATAGTGAATTGTAACTTTCAGGGCCACCTAATGACGATGGATCACTCAAATTGCGTCCCGATTAAATACATCGTCCTCCAGCCGACTTGTCTCCATGGGTCTATTGCTGCCTCGGGCACCTTATGGCCGTTCTGCTGTGAGTCAAAGATTTTCGAATCGGACGAAAAACTGATAGTGAATTGTAACGTTCAGGGCCTCCTAATGACGATGGAACACTAAAATTGCGTCCCGATTCAATACATCGTCCTCCAGCAGACTTGACTTCATGGGTCTATTGCTGCCTCGGGCACCTTATGGCCGTTCTGCTGTGAGTCAAAGATTTTCGAATCGGACGAAAAACTGATAGTGGATTGTAACGTTCAGGGCCACCTAATGACGATGGATCACTCAAATTGCGTCCCGATTCAATACATCGTCCTCCAGCAGACTTGTCTCCTTGGGTCTATTGCTGCCTCGGGCACCTTATGGCCGTTCTGCTGTGAGTCTAGATTATCGAATGGGACGAAAAACTGATAGTGAATTGTAACGTTCAGGGCCACCTAAAGACGATGGATCACTCAAATTGCGTCCCGATTCAATACATCGTCCTCCAGCCGACTTGACTCCATGGGTCTATTGCTGCCTCGGGCACCTTATGGCCGTTCTGCTGTGAGTCTAGATTATCGTATGGGACGAATGACTGATAGTGAATTGCAACGTTCAGGGCCTCCTAATGACGATGGATCACTCAAATTGCGTCCCGATTCAATACATCGTCCTCCAGCCGACTTGACTCCATGGGTCTATTGCTGCCTCGGGCACCTTATGGCCGTTCTGCTGTGAGTCTAGGTTATCGAATGGGACGAAAAACTGATAGTGAATTGTAACGTTCAGGGCAACCTAATGACGATGGATCACTCAAATTGCGTCCTGGTTCAATACATCGTCCTCCAGCAGACTTGACTTCATGGGTCTATTGCTGCCTCGGGCACCTTATGGCCGTTCTGCTGTGAGTAAAGATTTTCGAATCGGACGAAAAACTGATAGTGATTTGTAACATTCAGGGCCACCTAATGACGATGGACCACACAAATTGCGTCCCGATTCAGTACATCGTCCACTAGCCGACTTGACTCCATGGGACTATTGCTGCCTCGGGCACCTTATGGCCGTTCTGCTGTGAGTCTAGATTATAGAATGGGATGAAAAACTGATAGTGAATTGTAACGTTCAGGGCCACCTAATGACGATGGATCACTCAAATTACGTCCCGATTCAATACATCGTCCTCCAGCAGACTTGTCTCCATGGGTCTATTGCTGCCTCGGGCACCTTAGGCAGGCCTGCTGTGACTCAAAGATTTTCGAATCGGACGAAAAACTGATAGTGAATTGTAACGTTCAGGACCTCCTAATGACGATGGAACACTCAAATTGCGTCCCGATTCAATACATCGTCCTCCAGCAGACTTGTCTCCATGGGTCTATTGCTGCCTCGGGCACCTTATGGCCGTTCTGCTGTGAGTCTAGATTATCGAATGGGACGAAAAACTGATAGTGAATTGTAACGTTCAGGGCCTCCTAATGACGATGGATCACTCAAATTGCGTCCCGATTCAATACATCGTCCTCCAGCCGACTTGACTCCATGGGTCTATTGCTGCCTAGAGCACCTTATGGCCGTTCTGCTGTGAGTCTAGATTATCGAATGGGACGAAAAACTGATAGTGAATGTAACGTTCAGGGCCGCCTAATGACGATGGATCACTCAAATTGCGTCCCGATTCAATACATCGTCCTCCAGCAGACTTGTCTCCAAGCGTCTATTGCTGCCTCGGGCACCTTATCGCCGTTCTGCTGTGAGTCAAAGATTTTCGAATCGGACGAAAAACTGATAGTGAATTGTAACTTTCAGGGCCTCCTAATGACGATGGAACACTCAAATTGCGTCCCGATTCAATACATCGTCCTCCAGCAGACTTGTCTCCATGGGTCTATTGCTGCCTCGGGCACCTTATGGCCGTTCTGCTGTGAGTCAAAGATTTTCGAATCGGACGAAAAACTGATAGTGAATTGTAACGTTCAGGGCCACCTAATGACGATGGATCACTCAAATTGCGTCCCGATTCAATACATCGTCCTCCAGCCAAGTTGACTCCATGGGTCTATTGCTGCCTCGGGCACCTTATGGCCGTTCTGCTGTGAGTCTAGATTATCGAATGGGACGAAAAACTGATAGTGAATTATAACGTTCAGGGCAACCTAATGACGATGGATCACTCAAATTGCGTCCTGGTTCAATACATCGTCCTCCAGCAGACTTGACTTCATGGGTCTATTGCTGCCTCGGGCACCTTATGGCCGTTCTGCTGTGAGTCAAAGATTTTCGAATCGGACGAAAAACTGATTGTGAATTGTAACTTTCATGGCCACCTAATGACGATGGATCACTCAAATTGCGTCCCGATTCAATACATCGTCCTCCAGCAGACTTGTCTCCATTGGTCGATTGCTGCCTCGGGCACCTTATGGCCGTTCTGCTGTGAGTCAAAGATTTTCGAATCGGACGAAAAACTGATAGTGATTTGTAACATTCAGGGCCACCTAATGACGATGGACCACACAAATTGCGTCCCGATTCAGTACATCGTCCACTAGCCGACTTGACTCCATGGGACTATTGCTGCCTCGGGCACCTTATGGCCGTTCTGCTGTGAGTCTAGATTATAGAATGGGATGAAAAACTGATAGTGAATTGTAACGTTCAGGGCCACCTAATGACGATGGATCACTCAAATTACGTCCCGATTCAATACATCGTCCTCCAGCAGACTTGTCTCCATGGGTCTATTGCTGCCTCGGGCACCTTAGGCAGGCCTGCTGTGACTCAAAGATTTTCGAATCGGACGAAAAACTGATAGTGAATTGTAACGTTCAGGGCCTCCTAATGACGATGGAACACTCAAATTGCGTCCCGATTCAATACATCGTCCTCCAGCAGACTTGTCTCCATGGGTCTATTGCTGCCTCGGGCACCTTATGGCCGTTCTGCTGTGAGTCTAGATTATCGAATGGGACGAAAAACTGATAGTGAATTGTAACGTTCAGGGCCTCCTAATGACGATGGATCACTCAAATTGCGTCCCGATTCAATACATCGTCCTCCAGCCGACTTGACTCCATGGGTCTATTGCTGCCTAGAGCACCTTATGGCCGTTCTGCTGTGAGTCTAGATTATCGAATGGGACGAAAAACTGATAGTGAATGTAACGTTCAGGGCCGCCTAATGACGATGGATCACTCAAATTGCGTCCCGATTCAATACATCGTCCTCCAGCAGACTTGTCTCCAAGCGTCTATTGCTGCCTCGGGCACCTTATCGCCGTTCTGCTGTGAGTCAAAGATTTTCGAATCGGACGAAAAACTGATAGTGAATTGTAACTTTCAGGGCCTCCTAATGACGATGGAACACTCAAATTGCGTCCCGATTCAATACATCGTCCTCCAGCAGACTTGTCTCCATGGGTCTATTGCTGCCTCGGGCACCTTATGGCCGTTCTGCTGTGAGTCAAAGATTTTCGAATCGGACGAAAAACTGATAGTGAATTGTAACGTTCAGGGCCACCTAATGACGATGGATCACTCAAATTGCGTCCCGATTCAATACATCGTCCTCCAGCCAAGTTGACTCCATGGGTCTATTGCTGCCTCGGGCACCTTATGGCCGTTCTGCTGTGAGTCTAGATTATCGAATGGGACGAAAAACTGATAGTGAATTGTAACGTTCAGGGCAACCTAATGACGATGGATCACTCAAATTGCGTCCTGGTTCAATACATCGTCCTCCAGCAGACTTGACTTCAAGGGTCTATTGCTGCCTCGGGCACCTTATGGCCGTTCTGCTGTGAGTCAAAGATTTTCGAATCGGACGAAAAACTGATTGTGAATTGTAACTTTCATGGCCACCTAATGACGATGGATCACTCAAATTGCGTCCCGATTCAATACATCGTCCTCCAGCAGACTTGTCTCCATTGGTCGATTGCTGCCTCGGGCACCTTATGGCCGTTCTGCTGTGAGTCAAAGATTTTCGAATCGGACGAAAAACTGATAGTGATTTGTAACATTCAGGGCCACCTAATGACGGTGGACAACACAAATTGCGTCCCGATTCAGTACATCGTCCACTAGCCGACTTGACTCCATGGGACTATTGCTGCCTCGGGCACCTTATGGCCGTTCTGCTGTGAGTCTAGATTATAGAATGGGATGAAAAACTGATAGTGAATTGTAACGTTCAGGGCCACCTAATGACGATGGATCACTCAAATTACGTCCCGATTCAATACATCGTCCTCCAGCAGACTTGTCTCCATGGGTCTATTGCTGCCTCGGGCACCTTATCGCCGTTCTGCTGTGAGTCAAAGATTTTCGAATCGGACGAAAAACTGATAGTGAATTGTAACTTTCAGGGCCTCCTAATGACGATGGAACACTCAAATTGCGTCCCGATTCAATACATCGTCCTCCAGCAGACTTGTCTCCATGGGTCTATTGCTGCCTCGGGCACCTTATGGCCGTTCTGCTGTGAGTCAAAGATTTTCGAATCGGACGAAAAACTGATAGTGAATTGTAACGTTCAGGGCCACCTAATGACGATGGATCACTCAAATTGCGTCCCGATTCAATACATCGTCCTCCAGCCAAGTTGACTCCATGGGTCTATTGCTGCCTCGGGCACCTTATGGCCGTTCTGCTGTGAGTCTAGATTATCGAATGGGACGAAAAACTGATAGTGAATTATAACGTTCAGGGCAACCTAATGACGATGGATCACTCAAATTGCGTCCTGGTTCAATACATCGTCCTCCAGCAGACTTGACTTCATGGGTCTATTGCTGCCTCGGGCACCTTATGGCCGTTCTGCTGTGAGTCAAAGATTTTCGAATCGGACGAAAAACTGATTGTGAATTGTAACTTTCATGGCCACCTAATGACGATGGATCACTCAAATTGCGTCCCGATTCAATACATCGTCCTCCAGCAGACTTGTCTCCATTGGTCGATTGCTGCCTCGGGCACCTTATGGCCGTTCTGCTGTGAGTCAAAGATTTTCGAATCGGACGAAAAACTGATAGTGATTTGTAACATTCAGGGCCACCTAATGACGATGGACCACACAAATTGCGTCCCGATTCAGTACATCGTCCACTAGCCGACTTGACTCCATGGGACTATTGCTGCCTCGGGCACCTTATGGCCGTTCTGCTGTGAGTCTAGATTATAGAATGGGATGAAAAACTGATAGTGAATTGTAACGTTCAGGGCCACCTAATGACGATGGATCACTCAAATTACGTCCCGATTCAATACATCGTCCTCCAGCAGACTTGTCTCCATGGGTCTATTGCTGCCTCGGGCACCTTAGGCAGGCCTGCTGTGACTCAAAGATTTTCGAATCGGACGAAAAACTGATAGTGAATTGTAACGTTCAGGGCCTCCTAATGACGATGGAACACTCAAATTGCGTCCCGATTCAATACATCGTCCTCCAGCAGACTTGTCTCCATGGGTCTATTGCTGCCTCGGGCACCTTATGGCCGTTCTGCTGTGAGTCTAGATTATCGAATGGGACGAAAAACTGATAGTGAATTGTAACGTTCAGGGCCTCCTAATGACGATGGATCACTCAAATTGCGTCCCGATTCAATACATCGTCCTCCAGCCGACTTGACTCCATGGGTCTATTGCTGCCTAGAGCACCTTATGGCCGTTCTGCTGTGAGTCTAGATTATCGAATGGGACGAAAAACTGATAGTGAATGTAACGTTCAGGGCCGCCTAATGACGATGGATCACTCAAATTGCGTCCCGATTCAATACATCGTCCTCCAGCAGACTTGTCTCCAAGCGTCTATTGCTGCCTCGGGCACCTTATCGCCGTTCTGCTGTGAGTCAAAGATTTTCGAATCGGACGAAAAACTGATAGTGAATTGTAACTTTCAGGGCCTCCTAATGACGATGGAACACTCAAATTGCGTCCCGATTCAATACATCGTCCTCCAGCAGACTTGTCTCCATGGGTCTATTGCTGCCTCGGGCACCTTATGGCCGTTCTGCTGTGAGTCAAAGATTTTCGAATCGGACGAAAAACTGATAGTGAATTGTAACGTTCAGGGCCACCTAATGACGATGGATCACTCAAATTGCGTCCCGATTCAATACATCGTCCTCCAGCCAAGTTGACTCCATGGGTCTATTGCTGCCTCGGGCACCTTATGGCCGTTCTGCTGTGAGTCTAGATTATCGAATGGGACGAAAAACTGATAGTGAATTGTAACGTTCAGGGCAACCTAATGACGATGGATCACTCAAATTGCGTCCTGGTTCAATACATCGTCCTCCAGCAGACTTGACTTCAAGGGTCTATTGCTGCCTCGGGCACCTTATGGCCGTTCTGCTGTGAGTCAAAGATTTTCGAATCGGACGAAAAACTGATTGTGAATTGTAACTTTCATGGCCACCTAATGACGATGGATCACTCAAATTGCGTCCCGATTCAATACATCGTCCTCCAGCAGACTTGTCTCCATTGGTCGATTGCTGCCTCGGGCACCTTATGGCCGTTCTGCTGTGAGTCAAAGATTTTCGAATCGGACGAAAAACTGATAGTGATTTGTAACATTCAGGGCCACCTAATGACGGTGGACAACACAAATTGCGTCCCGATTCAGTACATCGTCCACTAGCCGACTTGACTCCATGGGACTATTGCTGCCTCGGGCACCTTATGGCCGTTCTGCTGTGAGTCTAGATTATAGAATGGGATGAAAAACTGATAGTGAATTGTAACGTTCAGGGCCACCTAATGACGATGGATCACTCAAATTACGTCCCGATTCAATACATCGTCCTCCAGCAGACTTGTCTCCATGGGTCTATTGCTGCCTCGGGCACCTTAGGCAGGCCTGCTGTGACCCAAAGATTTTCGAATCGGACGAAAAACTGATAGTGAATTGTAACGTTCAGGGCCTCCTAATGACGATGGAACACTCAAATTGCGTCCCGATTCAATACATCGTCCTCCAGCAGACTTGTCTCCATGGGTCTATTGCTGCCTCGGGCACCTGATGGCCGTTCTGCTGTGAGTCTAGATTATCGAATGGGACGAAAAACTGATAGTGAATTGTAACGTTCAGGGCCTCCTAATGACGATGGATCACTCAAATTGCGTCCCGATTCAATACATCGTCCTCCAGCCGACTTGACTCCATGGGTCTATTGCTGCCTAGAGCACCTTATGGCCGTTCTGCTGTGAGTCTAGATTATCGAATGGGACGAAAAACTGATAGTGAATGTAACGTTCAGGGCCGCCTAATGACGATGGATCACTCAAATTGCGTCCCGATTCAATACATCGTCCTCCAGCAGACTTGTCTCCAAGCGTCTATTGCTGCCTCGGGCACCTTATCGCCGTTCTGCTGTGAGTCAAAGATTTTCGAATCGGACGAAAAACTGATAGTGAATTGTAACTTTCAGGGCCTCCTAATGACGATGGAACACTCAAATTGCGTCCCGATTCAATACATCGTCCTCCAGCAGACTTGTCTCCATGGGTCTATTGCTGCCTCGGGCACCTTATGGCCGTTCTGCTGTGAGTCAAAGATTTTCGAATCGGACGAAAAACTGATAGTGAATTGTAACGTTCAGGGCCACCTAATGACGATGGATCACTCAAATTGCGTCCCGATTCAATACATCGTCCTCCAGCCAAGTTGACTCCATGGGTCTATTGCTGCCTCGGGCACCTTATGGCCGTTCTGCTGTGAGTCTAGATTATCGAATGGGACGAAAAACTGATAGTGAATTGTAACGTTCAGGGCAACGTAATGACGATGGATCACTCAAATTGCGTCCTGGTTCAATACATCGTCCTCCAGCAGACTTGACTTCATGGGTCTATTGCTGCCTCGGGCACCTTATGGCCGTTCTGCTGTGAGTCAAAGATTTTCGAATCGGACGAAAAACTGATTGTGAATTGTAACTTTCATGGCCACCTAATGACGATGGATCACTCAAATTGCGTCCCGATTCCATACATCGTCCTCCAGCAGACTTGTCTCCATTGGTCGATTGCTGCCTCGGGCACCTTATGGCCGTTCTGCTGTGAGTCAAAGATTTTCGAATCGGACGAAAAACTGATAGTGATTTGTAACATTCCGTTCTGCTGTGAGTCTAGATTATAGAATGGGATGAAAAACTGATAGTGAATTGTAACGTTCAGGGCCACCTAATGACGATGGATCACTCAAATTACGTCCCGATTCAATACATCGTCCTCCAGCAGACTTGTCTCCATGGGTCTATTGCTCCCTCGGGCACCTTAGGCAGGCCTGCTGTGACTCAAAGATTTTCGAATCGGACGAAAAACTGATAGTGAATTGTAACGTTCAGGGCCTCCTAATGACGATGGAACACTCAAATTGCGTCCCGATTCAATACATCGTCCTCCAGCAGACTTGTCTCCATGGGTCTATTGCTGCCTCGGGCACCTTATGGCCGTTCTGCTGTGAGTCTAGATTATCGAATGGGACGAAAAACTGATAGTGAATTGTAACGTTCAGGGCCGCCTAATGACGATGGATCACTCAAATTGCGTCCCGATTCAATACATCGTCCTCAGGCAGACTTGTCTCCAAGCGTCTATTGCTGCCTCGGGCACCTTATCGCCGTTCTGCTGTGAGTCAAAGATTTTCGAATCGGACGAAAAACTGATAGTGAATTGTAACTTTCATGGCCTCCTAATGACGATGGATTACTCAAATTGCGTCCCGATTCAATACATCGTCCTCCAGCAGACTTGTCTCCATGGGTCTATTGCTGCCTCGGGCACCTTATGGCCGTTCTGCTGTGAGTCTAGATTATCGAATGGGACGAAAAACTGATAGTGAATTGTAACGTTGAGGGCAACCTAATGACGATGGATCACTCAAATTGCGTCCTGGTTCAATACATCGTCCTCCAGCAGACATGACTTCATGGGTCTATTGCTGCCTCGGGCACCTTATTGCCGTTCTGCTGTGAGTCAAAGATTTTCGAATCGGACGAAAAACTGATTGTGAATTGTAACTTTCATGGCCACCTAATGACGATGGATCACTCAAATTGCGTCCCGATTCAATACATCGTCCTCCAGCAGACTTGTCTCCATTGGTCGATTGCTGCCTCGGGCACCTTATGGCCGTTCTGCTGTGAGTCTAGATTATAGAATGGGATGAAAAACTGATAGTGAATTGTAACGTTCAGGGCCACCTAATGACGATGGATCACTCAAATTACGTCCCGATTCAATACATCGTCCTCCAGCAGACTTGTCTCCAAGCGTCTATTGCTGCCTCGGGCACCTTATCGCCGTTCTGCTGTGAGTCAAAGATTTTCGAATCGGACGAAAAACTGATAGTGAATTGTAACTTTCAGGGCCTCCTAATGACGATGGAACACTCAAATTGCGTCCCGATTCAATACATCGTCCTCCAGCAGACTTGTCTCCATGGGTCTATTGCTGCCTCGGGCACCTTATGGCCGTTCTGCTGTGAGTCAAAGATTTTCGAATCGGACGAAAAACTGATAGTGAATTGTAACGTTCAGGGCCACCTAATGACGATGGATCACTCAAATTGCGTCCCGATTCAATACATCGTCCTCCAGCCAAGTTGACTCCATGGGTCTATTGCTGCCTCGGGCACCTTATGGCCGTTCTGCTGTGAGTCTAGATTATCGAATGGGACGAAAAACTGATAGTGAATTGTAACGTTCAGGGCAACGTAATGACGATGGATCACTCAAATTGCGTCCTGGTTCAATACATCGTCCTCCAGCAGACTTGACTTCATGGGTCTATTGCTGCCTCGGGCACCTTATGGCCGTTCTGCTGTGAGTCAAAGATTTTCGAATCGGACGAAAAACTGATTGTGAATTGTAACTTTCATGGCCACCTAATGACGATGGATCACTCAAATTGCGTCCCGATTCCATACATCGTCCTCCAGCAGACTTGTCTCCATTGGTCGATTGCTGCCTCGGGCACCTTATGGCCGTTCTGCTGTGAGTCAAAGATTTTCGAATCGGACGAAAAACTGATAGTGATTTGTAACATTCCGTTCTGCTGTGAGTCTAGATTATAGAATGGGATGAAAAACTGATAGTGAATTGTAACGTTCAGGGCCACCTAATGACGATGGATCACTCAAATTACGTCCCGATTCAATACATCGTCCTCCAGCAGACTTGTCTCCATGGGTCTATTGCTCCCTCGGGCACCTTAGGCAGGCCTGCTGTGACTCAAAGATTTTCGAATCGGACGAAAAACTGATAGTGAATTGTAGCGTTCAGGGCCTCCTAATGACGATGGAACACTCAAATTGCGTCCCGATTCAATACATCGTCCTCCAGCAGACTTGTCTCCATGGGTCTATTGCTGCCTCGGGCACCTTATGGCCGTTCTGCTGTGAGTCTAGATTATCGAATGGGACGAAAAACTGATAGTTAATTGTAACGTTCAGGGCCGCCTAATGACGATGGATCACTCAAATTGCGTCCCGATTCAATACATCGTCCTCAGGCAGACTTGTCTCCAAGCGTCTATTGCTGCCTCGGGCACCTTATCGCCGTTCTGCTGTGAGTCAAAGATTTTCGAATCGGACGAAAAACTGATAGTGAATTGTAACTTTCAGGGCCTCCTAATGACGATGGATTACTCAAATTGCGTCCCGATTCAATACATCGTCCTCCAGCAGACTTGTCTCCATGGGTCTATTGCTGCCTCGGGCACCTTATGGCCGTTCTGCTGTGAGTCTAGATTATCGAATGGGACGAAAAACTGATAGTGAATTGTAACGTTCAGGGCAACCTAATGACGATGGATCACTCAAATTGCGTCCTGGTTCAATACATCGTCCTCCAGCAGACTTGACTTCATGGGTCTATTGCTGCCTCGGGCACCTTATTGCCGTTCTGCTGTGAGTCAAAGATTTTCGAATCGGACGAAAAACTGATTGTGAATTGTAACTTTCATGGCCACCTAATGACGATGGATCACTCAAATTGCGTCCCGATTCAATACATCGTCCTCCAGCAGACTTGTCTCCATTGGTCGATTGCTGCCTCGGGCACCTTATGGCCGTTCTGCTGTGAGTCTAGATTATAGAATGGGATGAAAAACTGATAGTGAATTGTAACGTTCAGGGCCACCTAATGACGATGGATCACTCAAATTACGTCCCGATTCAATACATCGTCCTCCAGCAGACTTGTCTCCATGGGTCTATTGCTGCCTCGGGCACCTTAGGCAGGCCTGCTGTGACTCAAAGATTTTCGAATCGGACGAAAAACTGATAGTGAATTGTAACGTTCAGGGCCTCCTAATGACGATGGAACACTCAAATTGCGTCCCGATTCAATACATCGTCCTCCAGCAGACTTGTCTCCATGGGTCTATTGCTGCCTCGGGCATCTTATGGCCGTTCTGCTGTGAGTCTAGATTATCGAATGGGACGAAAAACTGATAGTGAATTGTAACGTTCAGGGCCTCCTAATGACGATGGATCACTCAAATTGCGTCCCGATTCAATACATCGTCCTCCAGCCGACTTGACTCCATGGGTCTATTGCTGCCTAGAGCACCTTATGGCCGTTCTGCTGTGAGTCTAGATTATCGAATGGGACGAAAAACTTATAGTGAATGTAACGTTCAGGGCCGCCTAATGACGATGGATCACTCAAATTGCGTCCCGATTCAATACATCGTCCTCCAGCAGACTTGTCTCCAAGCGTCTATTGCTGCCTCGGGCACCTTATCGCCGTTCTGCTGTGAGTCAAAGATTTTCGAATCGGACGAAAAACTGATAGTGAATTGTAACTTTCAGGGCCTCCTAATGACGATGGAACACTCAAATTGCGTCCCGATTCAATACATCGTCCTCCAGCAGACTTGTCTCCATGGGTCTATTGCTGCCTCGGGCACCTTATGGCCGTTCTGCTGCGAGTCAAATATTTTCGAATCGGACGAAAAACTGATAGTGAATTGTAACGTTCAGGGCCACCTAATGACGATGGATCACTCAAATTGCGTCTCGATTCAATACATCGTCCTCCAGCCGACATGTCACCATGGGTCTATTGCTGCCTTGGCACCTTATGGCCGTTCTGCTGTGAGTCAAAGATTTTCGAATCGGACGAAAAACTGATAGTGAATTGTAACGTTCCGGGCCACCTAATGACGATGGATCACTCAAATTGCGTCCCGATTCAATACATTGTCCTCCAGCAGACTGTCTCCATTTGGTCTATTGCAGGCTCGGGCACCTTATGGCCGTTCAGCAGTGACTCAAAGATTTTCGAATCGGACGAAAAACTGATAGTGAATTGTAACGTTTGGGCCTCCTAATGACGATGGAACACTCAAATTGCGTCCCGATTCAATACATCGTCCTCCAGCCGACTTGTCTCCATGGGTCTATTGCTGCCTCGGGCACCTTATGGCCGTTCTGCTGTGAGTCAAAGATTTTCGAATCGGACGAAAAACTGATAGTGAATTGTAACGTTCAGGGCCACCTAATGACGATGGATTACTCAAATTGCGTCCCGATTCAATACATCGTCCTCCAGCCGACTAGTCTCCATGGGTCTATTGCTGCCTCGGGCACCTTATGGCCGTTCTGCGGTGAGTCAAAGATTTTCGAATCGGGCGAAAAACTGATAGTGAATTGTAACTTTCAGGGCCACCTAATGACGATGGATCGCTCAAATTGCGTCCCGATTCAATACATCGTCCACCAGCCGACTTGTCTCCATGGGTCTATTGATGCCTCGCGCACCCTATGGCCGTTCTGCTGTGAGTCAAAGATTTTCGAATCGGACGAAAAACTGATAGTGAATTGTAACTTTCAGGGCCACCTAATGACGATGGATCACTCAAATTGCGTCCCGATTAAATACATCGTCCTCCAGCCGACTTGTCTCCATGGGTCTATTGCTGCCTCGGGCACCTTATGGCCGTTCTGCTGTGAGTCAAAGATTTTCGAATCGGACGAAAAACTGATAGTGAATTGTAACGTTCAGGGCCACCTAATGACGATGGATTACTCAAATTGCGTCCCGATTCAATACATCGTCCTCCAGCAGACTTGTCTCCATGGGTCTATTGCTGCCTCGGGCACCTTATGGCCGTTGTGCGGTGAGTCAAAGATTTTCGAATCGGACGAAAAACTGATAGTGAATTGTAACTTTCAGGGCCACCTAATGACGATGGATCGCTCAAATTGCGTCCCGATTCAATACATCGTCCACCAGCCGACTTGTCTCCATGGGTCTATTGATGCCTCGCGCACCCTATGGCCGTTCTGCTGTGAGTCAAAGATTTTCGAATCGGACGAAAAACTGATAGTGAATTGTAACGTTCAGGGCCTCCTAATGACGATGGAACACTCAAATTGCGTCCCGATTCAATACATCGTCCTCCAGCAGACTTGTCTCCATGGGTCTATTGCTGCCTCGGGCACCTTATGGCCGTTCTGCTGTGAGTCTAGATTATCGAATGGGACGAAAAACTGATAGTGAATTGTAACGTTCAGGGCAACCTAATGACGATGGATCACTCAAATTGCGTCCTGGTTCAATACATCGTCCTCCAGCAGACATGACTTCATGGGTCTATTGCTGCCTCGGGCACCTTATTGCCGTTCTGCTGTGAGTCAAAGATTTTCGAATCGGACGAAAAACTGATTGTGAATTGTAACTTTCATGGCCACCTAATGACGATGGATCACTCAAATTGCGTCCCGATTCAATACATCGTCCTCCAGCAGACTTGTCTCCATTGGTCGATTGCTGCCTCGGGCACCTTATGGCCGTTCTGCTGTGAGTCTAGATTATAGAATGGGATGAAAAACTGATAGTGAATTGTAACGTTCAGGGCCACCTAATGACGATGGATCACTCAAATTACGTCCCGATTCAATACATCGTCCTCCAGCAGACTTGTCTCCAAGCGTCTATTGCTGCCTCGGGCACCTTATCGCCGTTCTGCTGTGAGTCAAAGATTTTCGAATCGGACGAAAAACTGATAGTGAATTGTAACTTTCAGGGCCTCCTAATGACGATGGAACACTCAAATTGCGTCCCGATTCAATACATCGTCCTCCAGCAGACTTGTCTCCATGGGTCTATTGCTGCCTCGGGCACCTTATGGCCGTTCTGCTGTGAGTCAAAGATTTTCGAATCGGACGAAAAACTGATAGTGAATTGTAACGTTCAGGGCCACCTAATGACGATGGATCACTCAAATTGCGTCCCGATTCAATACATCGTCCTCCAGCCAAGTTGACTCCATGGGTCTATTGCTGCCTCGGGCACCTTATGGCCGTTCTGCTGTGAGTCTAGATTATCGAATGGGACGAAAAACTGATAGTGAATTGTAACGTTCAGGGCAACGTAATGACGATGGATCACTCAAATTGCGTCCTGGTTCAATACATCGTCCTCCAGCAGACTTGACTTCATGGGTCTATTGCTGCCTCGGGCACCTTATGGCCGTTCTGCTGTGAGTCAAAGATTTTCGAATCGGACGAAAAACTGATTGTGAATTGTAACTTTCATGGCCACCTAATGACGATGGATCACTCAAATTGCGTCCCGATTCCATACATCGTCCTCCAGCAGACTTGTCTCCATTGGTCGATTGCTGCCTCGGGCACCTTATGGCCGTTCTGCTGTGAGTCAAAGATTTTCGAATCGGACGAAAAACTGATAGTGATTTGTAACATTCCGTTCTGCTGTGAGTCTAGATTATAGAATGGGATGAAAAACTGATAGTGAATTGTAACGTTCAGGGCCACCTAATGACGATGGATCACTCAAATTACGTCCCGATTCAATACATCGTCCTCCAGCAGACTTGTCTCCATGGGTCTATTGCTCCCTCGGGCACCTTAGGCAGGCCTGCTGTGACTCAAAGATTTTCGAATCGGACGAAAAACTGATAGTGAATTGTAGCGTTCAGGGCCTCCTAATGACGATGGAACACTCAAATTGCGTCCCGATTCAATACATCGTCCTCCAGCAGACTTGTCTCCATGGGTCTATTGCTGCCTCGGGCACCTTATGGCCGTTCTGCTGTGAGTCTAGATTATCGAATGGGACGAAAAACTGATAGTTAATTGTAACGTTCAGGGCCGCCTAATGACGATGGATCACTCAAATTGCGTCCCGATTCAATACATCGTCCTCAGGCAGACTTGTCTCCAAGCGTCTATTGCTGCCTCGGGCACCTTATCGCCGTTCTGCTGTGAGTCAAAGATTTTCGAATCGGACGAAAAACTGATAGTGAATTGTAACTTTCAGGGCCTCCTAATGACGATGGATTACTCAAATTGCGTCCCGATTCAATACATCGTCCTCCAGCAGACTTGTCTCCATGGGTCTATTGCTGCCTCGGGCACCTTATGGCCGTTCTGCTGTGAGTCTAGATTATCGAATGGGACGAAAAACTGATAGTGAATTGTAACGTTCAGGGCAACCTAATGACGATGGATCACTCAAATTGCGTCCTGGTTCAATACATCGTCCTCCAGCAGACTTGACTTCATGGGTCTATTGCTGCCTCGGGCACCTTATTGCCGTTCTGCTGTGAGTCAAAGATTTTCGAATCGGACGAAAAACTGATTGTGAATTGTAACTTTCATGGCCACCTAATGACGATGGATCACTCAAATTGCGTCCCGATTCAATACATCGTCCTCCAGCAGACTTGTCTCCATTGGTCGATTGCTGCCTCGGGCACCTTATGGCCGTTCTGCTGTGAGTCTAGATTATAGAATGGGATGAAAAACTGATAGTGAATTGTAACGTTCAGGGCCACCTAATGACGATGGATCACTCAAATTACGTCCCGATTCAATACATCGTCCTCCAGCAGACTTGTCTCCATGGGTCTATTGCTGCCTCGGGCACCTTAGGCAGGCCTGCTGTGACTCAAAGATTTTCGAATCGGACGAAAAACTGATAGTGAATTGTAACGTTCAGGGCCTCCTAATGACGATGGAACACTCAAATTGCGTCCCGATTCAATACATCGTCCTCCAGCAGACTTGTCTCCATGGGTCTATTGCTGCCTCGGGCATCTTATGGCCGTTCTGCTGTGAGTCTAGATTATCGAATGGGACGAAAAACTGATAGTGAATTGTAACGTTCAGGGCCTCCTAATGACGATGGATCACTCAAATTGCGTCCCGATTCAATACATCGTCCTCCAGCCGACTTGACTCCATGGGTCTATTGCTGCCTAGAGCACCTTATGGCCGTTCTGCTGTGAGTCTAGATTATCGAATGGGACGAAAAACTTATAGTGAATGTAACGTTCAGGGCCGCCTAATGACGATGGATCACTCAAATTGCGTCCCGATTCAATACATCGTCCTCCAGCAGACTTGTCTCCAAGCGTCTATTGCTGCCTCGGGCACCTTATCGCCGTTCTGCTGTGAGTCAAAGATTTTCGAATCGGACGAAAAACTGATAGTGAATTGTAACTTTCAGGGCCTCCTAATGACGATGGAACACTCAAATTGCGTCCCGATTCAATACATCGTCCTCCAGCAGACTTGTCTCCATGGGTCTATTGCTGCCTCGGGCACCTTATGGCCGTTCTGCTGCGAGTCAAAGATTTTCGAATCGGACGAAAAACTGATAGTGAATTGTAACGTTCAGGGCCACCTAATGACGATGGATCACTCAAATTGCGTCTCGATTCAATACATCGTCCTCCAGCCGACATGTCACCATGGGTCTATTGCTGCCTTGGCACCTTATGGCCGTTCTGCTGTGAGTCAAAGATTTTCGAATCGGACGAAAAACTGATAGTGAATTGTAACGTTCCGGGCCACCTAATGACGATGGATCACTCAAATTGCGTCCCGATTCAATACATTGTCCTCCAGCAGACTGTCTCCATTTGGTCTATTGCAGGCTCGGGCACCTTATGGCCGTTCAGCAGTGACTCAAAGATTTTCGAATCGGACGAAAAACTGATAGTGAATTGTAACGTTTGGGCCTCCTAATGACGATGGAACACTCAAATTGCGTCCCGATTCAATACATCGTCCTCCAGCCGACTTGTCTCCATGGGTCTATTGCTGCCTCGGGCACCTTATGGCCGTTCTGCTGTGAGTCAAAGATTTTCGAATCGGACGAAAAACTGATAGTGAATTGTAACGTTCAGGGCCACCTAATGACGATGGATTACTCAAATTGCGTCCCGATTCAATACATCGTCCTCCAGCCGACTAGTCTCCATGGGTCTATTGCTGCCTCGGGCACCTTATGGCCGTTCTGCGGTGAGTCAAAGATTTTCGAATCGGGCGAAAAACTGATAGTGAATTGTAACTTTCAGGGCCACCTAATGACGATGGATCGCTCAAATTGCGTCCCGATTCAATACATCGTCCACCAGCCGACTTGTCTCCATGGGTCTATTGATGCCTCGCGCACCCTATGGCCGTTCTGCTGTGAGTCAAAGATTTTCGAATCGGACGAAAAACTGATAGTGAATTGTAACGTTCAGGGCCACCTAATGACGATGGATCACTCAAATTGCGTCTCGATTCAATACATCGTCCTCCAGCCGACATGTCACCATGGGTCTATTGCTGCCTTGGCACCTTATGGCCGTTCTGCTGTGAGTCAAAGATTTTCGAATCGGACGAAAACCTGATTGTGAATTGTAACGTTCCGGGCCACCTAATGACGATGGATCACTCAAATTGCGTCCCGATTCAATACATTGTCCTCCAGCAGACTGTCTCCATTTGGTCTATTGCAGCCTCGGGCACCTTATGGCCGTTCAGCAGTGACTCAAAGATTTTCGAATCGGACGAAAAACTGATAGTGAATTGTAACGTTCAGGGCCTCCTAATGACGATGGATCACTCAAATTGCGTCCCGATTAAATTCATCGTCCTCCAGCCGACTTGTCTCCATGGGTCTATTGCTGCCTCGGGCACCTTATGGCCGTTCTGCTGTGAGTCAAAGATTTTCGAATCGGACGAAAAACTGATAGTGAATTGTAACGTTCAGGGCCTCCTAATGACGATGGAACACTAAAATTGCGTCCCGATTCAATACATCGTCCTCCAGCAGACTTGACTTCATGGGTCTATTGCTGCCTCGGGCACCTTACGGCCGTTCTGCTGTGAGTCAAAGATTTTCGAATCGGACGAAAAACTGATAGTGAATTGTAACGTTCAGGGCCACCTAATGACGATGGATCACTCAAATTGCGTCCCGATTCAAAACATCGTCCTCCAGCAGACTTGTCTCCATGGGTCTATTGCTGCCTCGGGCACCTTATGGCCGTTCTGCTGTGAGTCTAGATTATCGAATGGGACGAAAAACTGATAGTGAATTGTAACGTTCAGGGCCACCTAATGACGATGGATCACTCAAATTGCGTCCCGATTCAATACATCGTCCTCCAGCCGACTTGACTCCATGGGTCTATTTCTGCCTCGGGCACCTTATGGCCGTTCTGCTGTGAGTCTAGATTATCGTATGGGACGAAAGACTGATAGTGAATTGCAACGTTCAGGGCCTCCTAATGACGATGGATCACTCAAATTGCGTCCCGATTCAATACATCGTCCTCCAGCCGACTTGACTCCATGGGTCTATTGCTGCCTCGGGCACCTTATGGCCGTTCTGCTGTGAGTCTAGATTATCGAATGGGACGAAAAACTGATAGTGAATTGTAACGTTCGGGGCCTCCTAATGACGATGGATCACTCAAATTGCGTCCCGATTCAATACATCGTCCTCCAGCCGACTTGACTCCATGGGTCTATTGCTGCCTCGGGCACCTTATGGCCGTTCTGCTGTGAGTCAAAGATTTTCGAATCGGACGAAAAACTGATAGTGAATTGTAACATTCAGGGCCACCTAATGACGATGGACCACGCAAATTGCGACCCGATTCAATACATCGTCCTCCAGCCGAGTTGACTCCATGGGTCGATTGCTGCCTCGGGCACCTTATGGCCGTTCTGCTGTGAATCTAGATTATCGAATGGGACGAAAAACTGATAGTGAATTGTAACGTTTAGGGCCACCTAATGACGATGGATCACTCAAATTGCGTCCCGATTCAATACATCGTCCACCAGCCGACTTGACTCCATGGGTCTATTGCTGCCTCGGGCACCTTATGGCCGTTCTGCTGTGAATCTAGATTATCGAATGGGACAAAAAACTGATAGTGAATTGTAACGTTCAGGGCCACCTAATGACGATGGATCACTCAAATTGCGTCCCCATTCAATACATCGTCCTCCAGCCGACTTGACTCCATGGGTCTATTGCTGCCTCGGGCACCTTATGGCCGTTCTGCTGTGAGTCTAGATTATCGAATGGGATGAAAAACTGATAGTGAATTGTAACGTTCAGGGCCATCTAATGACGATGGATCACTCAAATTGCGTCCCGATTCAATACATCGTCGTCCAGCAGACTTGTCTCCATGGGTCTATTGCTGCCTCGGGCACCTTATGGCCGTTCTGCTGTGAGTCTAGATTATCGTATGGGACGAAAGACTGATAGTGAATTGCAACGTTCAGGGCCTCCTAATGACGATGGATCACTCAAATTGCGTCCCGATTCAATACATCGTCCTCCAGCCGACTTGACTCCATGGGTCTATTGCTGCCTCGGGCACCTTATGGCCGTTCTGCTGTGAGTCAAAGATTTTCGAATCGGACGAAAAACTGATAGTGAATTGTAACATTCAGGGCCACCTAATGACGATGGACCACGCAAATTGCGACCCGATTCAATACATCGTCCTCCAGCCGGGTTGACTCCATGGGTCGATTGCTGCCTCGGGCACCTTATGGCCGTTCTGCTGTGAATCTAGATTATCGAATGGGACGAAAAACTGATAGTGAATTGTAACGTTCAGGGCCACCTAATGACGATGGATCACTCAAATTGCGTCCCGATTCAATACATCGTCCACCAGCCGACTTGACTCCATGGGTCTATTGCTGCCTCGGGCACCTTATGGCCGTTCTGCTGTGAATCTAGATTATCGAATGGGACGAAAAACTGATAGTGAATTGTAACGTTCAGGGCCACCTAATGACGATGGATCACTCAAATTGCGTCCCCATTCAATACATCGTCCTCCAGCCGACTTGACTCCATGGGTCTATTGCTGCCTCGGGCACCTTATGGCCGTTCTGCTGTGAGTCTAGATTATCGAATGGGATGAAAAACTGATAGTGAATTGTAACGTTCAGGGCCACCTAATGACGATGGATCACTCAAATTGCGTCCCGATTCAATACATCGTCGTCCAGCAGACTTGTCTCCATGGGTCTATTGCTGCCTCGGGGACCTTATGGCAGGCCTGCTGTGACTCAAAGATTTTCGAATCGGACGAAAAACTGATAGTGAATTGTAACCTTCAGGGCCTCCTAATGACGATGGAACACTTAAATTGCGTCCCGATTCAATACATCGTCCACCAGCAGACTTGTCTCCATGGGTCTATTGCTGCCTCGGGCACCTTATGGCCGTTCTGCTGTGAGTCAAAGATTTTCGAATCGGACGAAAAACTGATAGTGAATTCTAACATTCAGGGCCACCTAATGACGATGGACCACACAAATTGCGTCCCGATTCAGTACATCGTCCTCCAGCCGACCAAACTCCATGGGTCTATTGCTGACTCAGGCACCTTATGGCCGTTCCACTGTGAGTCTAGACTATCGAATGGGACGAAAAACTGATAGTGAATTGTAACGTTCAGGGCCACCTAATGACGATAGATCACTAAAATTGCGTCCCGATTCAATATATCGTCCTCCAGCAGACTTGTTTCCATGGGTCTATTGTTGCCTCGGGCACCTTATGGCCGTTCTGCTGTCAGTCAAAGATTTTCGAATCGGACGAAAAACTGATAGTGAATTGTAACTTTCAGGGCAACCAAATGACGATGGATAACTCAAAATGCGTCCCGATTCAATACATCGTCCTCCAGCCGACTTGTCTCCATGGGTCTATTGCTGCCTCGGGCACCTTATGGCAGTTCTGCTGTGAGTCAAAGATTTTCGAATCGGACGAAAAACTGATAGTGAATTGTAACATTCAGGGACACCTAATGACGATGGACCACGCAAATTGCGTCCCGATTCAATACATCGTCCTCCAGCCGAGTTGACTCCATGGGTCTATTGCTGCCTCGGGCACCTTATGGCCGTTCTGCTGTGAATCTAGATTATCGAATGGGACGAAAAACTGGTAGTGAATTGTAACGTTCTGGGCCACCTAATGACGATGGATCACTCAAATTGCGTCCCGATTCAATACATCGTCCTCCAGCAGACTTGTCTCCATGGGTCTATTGCTGCCTCGGGCACCTTATGGCAGTCCTGCTGTGACTCAAAGATTTTCGAATCGGACGAAAAACTGATAGTGCATTGTAACGTTCAGGGCCTTCTAATGACGATGGAACACTCAAATTGCGTCCCGATTCAATACATCGTCCTCCAGCAGACTTGTCTCCATGCGTCTATTGCTGCCTCGGGCACCTTATGGCCGTTCTGCTGTGAGTCAAAGATTTTCGAATCGGACGAAAAACTGTAAGTGAATTGTAACTCTCAGGGCCACCTAATGACGATGGATCACTCAAATTGCGTCCCGATTCAATACATCGTCCTCCAGCCGACTTGACTCCATGGGTCTATTGCTGCCTCGGGCACCTTTTGGCCGTTCTGCTGTGAGTCTAGATTATCGAATGGGACGAAAAACTGATAGTGAATTGTAACGTTCAGGGCCACCTAATGACGATGGATCACTCATATTGCGTCCCGAATCAATACATCGTCCTCCAGCCGACTTGACTCCATGGGTCTATTGCTGCCTCGGGCACCTTATGGCCGTTCTGCTGTGAGTCTAGATTATCGAATGGGACGAAAAACTGATAGTGAATTGTAACGTTCGGGGCCTCCTAATGACGATGGATCACTCAAATTGCGTCCCGATTCAATACATCGTCCTCCAGCCGACTTGACTCCATGGGTCTATTGCTGCCTCGGGCACCTTATGGCCGTTCTGCTGTGAGTCAAAGATTTTCGAATCGGACGAAAATCTGATAGTGAATTGTAACATTCAGGGCCACCTAATGACGATGGACCACGCAAATTGCGACCCGATTCAATACATCGTCCTCCAGCCGGGTTGACTCCATGGGTCGATTGCTGCCTCGGGCACCTTATGGCCGTTCTGCTGTGAATCTAGATTATCGAATGGGACGAAAAACTGATAGTGAATTGTAACGTTCAGGGCCACCTAATGACGATGGATCACTCAAATTGCGTCCCGATTCAATACATCGTCCACCAGCCGACTTGACTCCATGGGTCTATTGCTGCCTCGGGCACCTTATGGCCGTTCTGCTGTGAATCTAGATTATCGAATGGGACGAAAAACTGATAGTGAATTGTAACGTTCAGGGCCACCTAATGACGATGGATCACTCAAATTGCGTCCCCATTCAATACATCGTCCTCCAGCCGACTTGACTCCATGGGTCTATTGCTGCCTCGGGCACCTTATGGCCGTTCTGCTGTGAGTCTAGATTATCGAATGGGATGAAAAACTGATAGTGAATTGTAACGTTCAGGGCCACCTAATGACGATGGATCACTCAAATTGCGTCCCGATTCAATACATCGTCGTCCAGCAGACTTGTCTCCATGGGTCTATTGCTGCCTCGGGGACCTTATGGCAGGCCTGCTGTGACTCAAAGATTTTCGAATCGGACGAAAAACTGATAGTGAATTGTAACGTTCAGGGCCTCCTAATGACGATGGAACACTCAAATTGCGTCCCGATTCAATACATCGTCCACCAGCCGACTTGTCTCCATGGGTCTATTGCTGCCTCGGGCACCTTATGGCCGTTCTGCTGTGAGTCAAAGATTTTCGAATCGGACGAAAAACTGATAGTGAATTCTAACATTCAGGGCCACCTAATGACGATGGACCACACAAATTGCGTCCCGATTCAGTACATCGTCCTCCAGCCGACCAAACTCCATGGGTCTATTGCTGACTCAGGCACCTTATGGCCGTTCCACTGTGAGTCTAGACTATCGAATGGGACGAAAAACTGATAGTGAATTGTAACGTTCAGGGCCACCTAATGACGATAGATCACTAAAATTGCGTCCCGATTCAATATATCGTCCTCCAGCAGACTTGTTTCCATGGGTCTATTGTTGCCTCGGGCACCTTATGGCCGTTCTGCTGTCAGTCAAAGATTTTCGAATCGGACGAAAAACTGATAGTGAATTGTAACTTTCAGGGCAACCAAATGACGATGGATAACTCAAAATGCGTCCCGATTCAATACATCGTCCTCCAGCCGACTTGTCTCCATGGGTCTATTGCTGCCTCGGGCACCTTATGGCAGTTCTGCTGTGAGTCAAAGATTTTCGAATCGGACGAAAAACTGATAGTGAATTGTAACATTCAGGGACACCTAATGACGATGGACCACGCAAATTGCGTCCCGATTCAATACATCGTCCTCCAGCCGAGTTGACTCCATGGGTCTATTGCTGCCTCGGGCACCTTATGGCCGTTCTGCTGTGAATCTAGATTATCGAATGGGACGAAAAACTGGTAGTGAATTGTAACGTTCTGGGCCACCTAATGACGATGGATCACTCAAATTGCGTCCCGATTCAATACATCGTCCTCCAGCAGACTTGTCTCCATGGGTCTATTGCTGCCTCGGGCACCTTATGGCAGTCCTGCTGTGACTCAAAGATTTTCGAATCGGACGAAAAACTGATAGTGCATTGTAACGTTCAGGGCCTTCTAATGACGATGGAACACTCAAATTGCGTCCCGATTCAATACATCGTCCTCCAGCAGACTTGTCTCCATGCGTCTATTGCTGCCTCGGGCACCTTATGGCCATTCTGCTGTGAGTCAAAGATTTTCGAATCGGACGAAAAACTGTAAGTGAATTGTAACTCTCAGGGCCACCTAATGACGATGGATCACTCAAATTGCGTCCCGATTCAATACATCGTCCTCCAGCCGACTTGACTCCATGGGTTATTGCTGCCTCGGGCACCTTTTGGCCGTTCTCCTGTGAGTCTAGATTATCGAATGGGACGAAAAACTGATAGTGAATTGTAACGTTCAGGGCCACCTAATGACGATGGATCACTCATATTGCGTCCCGAATCAATACATCGTCCTCCAGCCGACTTGACTCCATGGGTCTATTGCTGCCTCGGGCACCTTATGGCCGTTCTGCTGTGAGTCTAGATTATCGAATGGGACGATAAACTGATAGTGAATTGTAACGTTCAGGGCCTCCTAATGACGATGGATCACTCAAATTGCGTCCCGATTCAATACATCGTCCTCCAGCAGACTTGTCTCCATGGGTCGATTGCTGCCTCGGGCACCTAATGGCCGTTCTGCTGTGAGTCAAAGATTTTCGAATCGGACGAAAAACTGATAGTGAATTGTAACTTTCAGGGCCACCTAATGACGATGGATCACTCAAATTGCGTCCCGATTCAGTACATCATCCACTAGCCGACTTGACTCCATGGGACTATTGCTGCCTCGGGCACCTTATGGCCGTTCTGCTGTGAGTCTAGATTATCGAATGGGATGAAAAACTGATAGTGAATTGTAACGTTCAGGGCCACCTAATGACGATGGATCACTCAAATTGCGTCCCGATTCAATACATCGTCGTCCAGCAGACTTGTCTCCATGGGTCTATTGCTGCCTCGGGCACCTTATGGCCGTTCTGCTGTGAGTCTAGATTATCGTATGGGACGAAAGACTGATAGTGAATTGCAACGTTCAGGGCCTCCTAATGACGATGGATCACTCAAATTGCGTCCCGATTCAATACATCGTCCTCCAGCCGACTTGACTCCATGGGTCTATTGCTGCCTCGGGCACCTTATGGCCGTTCTGCTGTGAGACTAGATTATCGAATGGGACGAAAAACTGATAGTGAATTGTAACGTTCGGGGCCTCCTAATGACGATGGATCACTCAAATTGCGTCCCGATTCAATACATCGTCCTCCAGCCGACTTGACTCCATGGGTCTATTGCTGCCTCGGGCACCTTATGGCCGTTCTGCTGTGAGTCAAAGATTTTCGAATCGGACGAAAAACTGATAGTGAATTGTAACATTCAGGGCCATCTAATGACGATGGACCACGCAAATTGCGACCCGATTCAATACATCGTCCCCCAGCCGGGTTGACTCCATGGGTCGATTGCTGCCTCGGGCACCTTATGGCCGTTTTGCTGTGAATCTAGATTATCGAATGGGACGAAAAACTGATAGTGAATTGTAACGTTCAGGGCCACCTAATGACGATGGATCACTCAAATTGCGTCCCGATTCAATACATCGTCCACCAGCCGACTTGACTCCATGGGTCTATTGCTGCCTCGGGCACCTTATGGCCGTTCTGCTGTGAATCTAGATTATCGAATGGGACGAAAAACTGATAGTGAATTGTAACGTTCAGGGCCACCTAATGACGATGGATCACTCAAATTGCGTCCCCATTCAATACATCGTCCTCCAGCCGACTTGACTCCATGGGTCTATTGCTGCCTCGGGCACCTTATGGCCGTTCTGCTGTGAGTCAAAGATTTTCGAATCGGACGAAAAACTGATAGTGAATTCTAACATTCAGGGCCACCTAATGACGATGGACCACACAAATTGCGTCCCGATTCAGTACATCGTCCTCCAGCCGACCAAACTCCATGGGTCTATTGCTGACTCAGGCACCTTATGGCCGTTCCACTGTGAGTCTAGACTATCGAATGGGACGAAAAACTGATAGTGAATTGTAACGTTCAGGGCCACCTAATGACGATAGATCACTAAAATTGCGTCCCGATTCAATATATCGTCCTCCAGCAGACTTGTTTCCATGGGTCTATTGTTGCCTCGGGCACCTTATGGCCGTTCTGCTGTCAGTCAAAGATTTTCGAATCGGACGAAAAACTGATAGTGAATTGTAACTTTCAGGGCAACCAAATGACGATGGATAACTCAAAATGCGTCCCGATTCAATACATCGTCCTCCAGCCGACTTGTCTCCATGGGTCTATTGCTGCCTCGGGCACCTTATGGCAGTTCTGCTGTGAGTCAAAGATTTTCGAATCGGACGAAAAACTGATAGTGAATTGTAACATTCAGGGACACCTAATGACGATGGACCACGCAAATTGCGTCCCGATTCAATACATCGTCCTCCAGCCGAGTTGACTCCATGGGTCTATTGCTGCCTCGGGCACCTTATGGCCGTTCTGCTGTGAATCTAGATTATCGAATGGGACGAAAAACTGGTAGTGAATTGTAACGTTCTGGGCTACCTAATGACGATGGATCACTCAAATTGCGTCCCGATTCAATACATCGTCCTCCAGCAGACTTGTCTCCATGGGTCTATTGCTGCCTCGGGCACCTTATGGCAGTCCTGCTGTGACTCAAAGATTTTCGAATCGGACGAAAAACTGATAGTGCATTGTAACGTTCAGGGCCTTCTAATGACGATGGAACACTCAAATTGCGTCCCGATTCAATACATCGTCCTCCAGCAGACTTGTCTCCATGCGTCTATTGCTGCCTCGGGCACCTTATGGCCGTTCTGCTGTGAGTCAAAGATTTTCGAATCGGACGAAAAACTGTAAGTGAATTGTAACTCTCAGGGCCACCTAATGACGATGGATCACTCAAATTGCGTCCCGATTCAATACATCGTCCTCCAGCCGACTTGACTCCATGGGTCTATTGCTGCCTCGGGCACCTTTTGGCCGTTCTGCTGTGAGTCTAGATTATCGAATGGGACGAAAAACTGATAGTGAATTGTAACGTTCAGGGCCACCTAATGACGATGGATCACTCATATTGCGTCCCGAATCAATACATCGTCCTCCAGCCGACTTGACTCCATGGGTCTATTGCTGCCTCGGGCACCTTATGGCCGTTCTGCTGTGAGTCTAGATTATCGAATGGGACGAAAAACTGATAGTGAATTGTAACGTTCGGGGCCTCCTTATGACGATGGATCACTCAAATTGCGTCCCGATTCAATACATCGTCCTCCAGCCGACTTGACTCCATGGGTCTATTGCTGCCTCGGGCACCTTATGGCCGTTCTGCTGTGAGTCAAAGATTTTCGAATCGGACGAAAAACTGATAGTGAATTGTAACATTCAGGGCCACCTAATGACGATGGACCACGCAAATTGCGACCCGATTCAATACATCGTCCTCCAGCCGGGTTGACTCCATGGGTCGATTGCTGCCTCGGGCACCTTATGGCCGTTCTGCTGTGAATCTAGATTATCGAATGGGACGAAAAACTGATAGTGAATTGTAACGTTCAGGGCCACCTAATGACGATGGATCACTCAAATTGCGTCCCCATTCAATACATCGTCCTCCAGCCGACTTGACTCCATGGGTCTATTGCTGCCTCGGGCACCTTATGGCCGTTCTGCTGTGAGTCTAGATTATCGAATGGGATGAAAAACTGATAGTGAATTGTAACGTTCAGGGCCACCTAATGACGATGGATCACTCAAATTGCGTCCCGATTCAATACATCGTCGTCCAGCAGACTTGTCTCCATGGGTCTATTGCTGCCTCGGGGACCTTATGGCAGGCCTGCTGTGACTCAAAGATTTTCGAATCGGACGAAAAACTGATAGTGAATTGTAACGTTCAGGGCCTCCTAATGACGATGGAACACTCAAATTGCGTCCCGATTCAATACATCGTCCACCAGCAGACTTGTCTCCATGGGTCTATTGCTGCCTCGGGCACCTTATGGCCGTTCTGCTGTGAGTCAAAGATTTTCGAATCGGACGAAAAACTGATAGTGAATTCTAACATTCAGGGCCACCTAATGACGATGGACCACACAAATTGCGTCCCGATTCAGTACATCGTCCTCCAGCCGACCAAACTCCATGGGTCTATTGCTGACTCAGGCACCTTATGGCCGTTCCACTGTGAGTCTAGACTATCGAATGGGACGAAAAACTGATAGTGAATTGTAACGTTCAGGGCCACCTAATGACGATAGATTACTAAAATTGCGTCCCGATTCAATACATCGTCCTCCAGCAGACTTGTTTCCATGGGTCTATTGTTGCCTCGGGCACCTTATGGCCGTTCTGCTGTCAGTCAAAGATTTTCGAATCGGACGAAAAACTGATAGTGAATTGTAACTTTCAGGGACACCTAATGACGATGGACCACGCAAATTGCGTCCCGATTCAATACATCGTCCTCCAGCCGAGTTGACTCCATGGGTCTATTGCTGCCACGGGCACCTTATGGCCGTTCTGCTGTGAATCTAGATTATCGAATGGGACGAAAAACTGGTAGTGAATTGTAACGTTCTGGGCCACCTAATGACGATGGATCACTCAAATTGCGTCCCGATTCAATACATCGTCCTCCAGCAGACTTGTCTCCATGGGTCTATTGCTGCCTCGGGCACCTTATGGCAGTCCTGCTGTGACTCAAAGATTTTCGAATCGGACGAAAAACTGTAAGTGAATTGTAACTCTCAGGGCCACCTAATGACGATGGATCACTCAAATTGCGTCCCGATTCAATACATCGTCCTCCAGCCGACTTGACTCCATGGGTTATTGCTGCCTCGGGCACCTTTTGGCCGTTCTGCTGTGAGTCTAGATTATCGAATGGGACGAAAAACTGATAGTGAATTGTAACGTTCAGGGCCACCTAATGACGATGGATCACTCATATTGCGTCCCGAATCAATACATCGTCCTCCAGCCGACTTGACTCCATGGGTCTATTGCTGCCTCGGGCACCTTATGGCCGTTCTGCTGTGAGTCTAGATTATCGAATGGGACGATAAAATGATAGTGAATTGTAACGTTCAGGGCCTCCTAATGACGATGGATCACTCAAATTGCGTCCCGATTCAATACATCGTCCTCCAGCAGACTTGTCTCCATGGGTCGATTGCTGCCTCGGGCACCTAATGGCCGTTCTGCTGTGAGTCAAAGATTTTCGAATCGGACGAAAAACTGATAGTGAATTGTAACTTTCAGGGCCACCTAATGACGATGGATCACTCAAATTGCGTCCCGATTCAGTACATCATCCACTAGCCGACTTGACTCCATGGGACTATTGCTGCCTCGGGCACCTTATGGCCGTTCTGCTGTGAGTCTAGATTATCGAATGGGATGAAAAACTGATAGTGAATTGTAACGTTCAGGGCCACCTAATGACGATGGATCACTCAAATTGCGTCCCGATTCAATACATCGTCGTCCAGCAGACTTGTCTCCATGGGTCTATTGCTGCCTCGGGCACCTTATGGCCGTTCTGCTGTGAGTCTAGATTATCGTATGGGACGAAAGACTGATAGTGAATTGCAACGTTCAGGGCCTCCTAATGACGATGGATCACTCAAATTGCGTCCCGATTCAATACATCGTCCTCCAGCCGACTTGACTCCATGGGTCTATTGCTGCCTCGGGCACCTTATGGCCGTTCTGCTGTGAGTCTAGATTATCGAATGGGACGAAAAACTGATAGTGAATTGTAACGTTCGGGGCCTCCTAATGACGATGGATCACTCAAATTGCGTCCCGATTCAATACATCGTCCTCCAGCCGACTTGACTCCATGGGTCTATTGCTGCCTCGGGCACCTTATGGCCGTTCTGCTGTGAGTCAAAGATTTTCGAATCGGACGAAAAACTGATAGTGAATTGTAACATTCAGGGCCATCTAATGACGATGGACCACGCAAATTGCGACCCGATTCAATACATCGTCCTCCAGCCGGGTTGACTCCATGGGTCGATTGCTGCCTCGGGCACCTTATGGCCGTTCTGCTGTGAATCTAGATTATCGAATGGGACGAAAAACTGATAGTGAATTGTAACGTTCAGGGCCACCTAATGACGATGGATCACTCAAATTGCGTCCCGATTCAATACATCGTCCACCAGCCGACTTGACTCCATGGGTCTATTGCTGCCTCGGGCACCTTATGGCCGTTCTGCTGTGAATCTAGATTATCGAATGGGACGAAAAACTGATAGTGAATTGTAACGTTCAGGGCCACCTAATGACGATAGATCACTAAAGTTGCGTCCCGATTCAATATATCGTCCTCCAGCAGACTTGTTTCCATGGGTCTATTGTTGCCTCGGGCACCTTATGGCCGTTCTGCTGTGAGTCAAAGATTTTCGAATCGGACGAAAAACTGATAGTGAATTCTAACATTCAGGGCCACCTAATGACGATGGACCACACAAATTGCGTCCCGATTCAGTACATCGTCCTCCAGCCGACCAAACTCCATGGGTCTATTGCTGACTCAGGCACCTTATGGCCGTTCCACTGTGAGTCTAGACTATCGAATGGGACGAAAAACTGATAGTGAATTGTAACGTTCAGGGCCACCTAATGACGATAGATCACTAAAATTGCGTCCCGATTCAATATATCGTCCTCCAGCAGACTTGTTTCCATGGGTCTATTGTTGCCTCGGGCACCTTATGGCCGTTCTGCTGTGAGTCAAAGATTTTCGAATCGGACGAAAAACTGATAGTGAATTGTAACTTTCAGGGCAACCAAATGACGATGGATAACTCAAAATGCGTCCCGATTCAATAAATCGTCCTCCAGCCGACTTGTCTCCATGGGTCTATTGCTGCCTCGGGCACCTTATGGCAGTTCTGCTGTGAGTCAAAGATTTTCGAATCGGACGAAAAACTGATAGTGAATTGTAACATTCAGGGACACCTAATGACGATGGACCACGCAAATTGCGTCCCGATTCAATACATCGTCCTCCAGCAGACTTGTCTCCATGGGTCTATTGCTGCCTCGGGCACCTTATGGCAGTCCTGCTGTGACTCAAAGATTTTCGAATCGGACGAAAAACTGATAGTGCATTGTAACGTTCAGGGCCTTCTAATGACGATGGAACACTCAAATTGCGTCCCGATTCAATACATCGTCCTCCAGCAGACTTGTCTCCATGCGTCTATTGCTGCCTCGGGCACCTAATGGCCGTTCTGCTGTGAGTCAAAGATTTTCGAATCGGACGAAAAACTGTAAGTGAATTGTAACTCTCAGGGCCACCTAATGACGATGGATCACTCATATTGCGTCCCGAATCAATACATCGTCCTCCAGCCGACTTGACTCCATGGGTCTATTGCTGCCTCGGGCACCTTATGGCCGTTCTGCTGTGAGTCTAGATTATCGAATGGGACGATAAACTGATAGTGAATTGTAACGTTCAGGGCCTCCTAATGACGATGGATCACTCAAATTGCGTCCCGATTCAATACATCGTCCTCCAGGAGACTTGTCTCCATGGGTCGATTGCTGCCTCGGGCACCTAATGGCCGTTCTGCTGTGAGTCAAAGATTTTCGAATCGGACGAAAAACTGATAGTGAATTGTAACTTTCAGGGCCACCTAATGACGATGGATCACTCAAATTGCGTCCCGATTCAGTACATCATCCACTAGCCGACTTGACTCCATGGGACTATTGCTGCCTCGGGCACCTTATGGCCGTTCTGCTGTGAGTCTAGATTATAGAATGGGATGAAAAACTGATAGTGAATTGCAACGTTCAGGGCCTCCTAATGACGATGGATCACTCAAAATGCGTCCCGATTCAATACATCGTCCTCCAGCCGACTTGACTCCATGGGTCTATTGCTGCCTCGGGCACCTTATGGCCGTTCTGCTGTGAGTCTAGATTATCGAATGGGACGAAAAACTGATAGTGAATTGTAACGTTCCGGGCCTCCTAATGACGATGGATCACTCAAATTGCGTCCCGATTCAATACATCGTCCTCCAGCCGACTTGACTCCATGGGACTATTGCTGCCTCGGGCACCTTACGGCCGTTCTGCTGTGAGTCAAAGATTTTCGAATCGGACGAAAAACTGATAGTGAATTCTTACATTCAGGGACACCTAATGACGATGGACCACACAAATTGCGTCCCGATTCAGTACATCGTCCTCCAGCCGACCAAACTCCTGGGGTCTATTGCTGACTCAGGCACCTTATGGCCGTTCCGCTGTGAGTCTAGACTATCGAATGGGACGAAAAACTGATAGTGAATTGTAACGTTCAGGGCCACCTAATGACGATAGATCACTAAAATTGCGTCCCGATTCAATATATCGTCCTCCAGCAGACTTGTTTCCATGGGTCTATTGTTGCCTCGGGCACCTTATGGCCGTTCTGCTGTGAGTCAAAGATTTTCGAATCGGACGAAAAACTGATTGTGAATTGTAACTTTCAGGGCAACCAAATGACGATGGATAACTCAAAATGCGTCCCGATTCAATACATCGTCCTCCAGCCGACTTGTCTCCATGGGTCTATTGCTGCCTCGGGCACCTTATGGCAGTTCTGCTGTGAGTCAAAGATTTTCGAATCGGACGAAAAACTGATAGTGAATTGTAACATTCAGGGCCACCTAATGACGATGGACCACGCAAATTGCGTCCCGATTCAATACATCGTCCTCCAGCCGAGTTGACTCCATGGGTCTATTGCTGCCTCGGTCACCTTATGGCCGTTCTGCTGTGAATCTAGATTATCGAATGGGACGAAAAACTGGTAGTGAATTGTAACGTTCAGGGCCACCTAATGACGATGGATCACTCAAATTGCGTCCCGATTCAATACATCGTCCTCCAGCAGACTTGTCTCCATGGGTCTATTGCTGCCTCGGGCACCTTATGGCAGTCCTGCTGTGACTCAAAGATTTTCGAATCGGACGAAAAACTGATAGTGCATTGTAAGGTTCAGGGCCTTCTAATGACGGTGGAACACTCAAATTGCGTCCCGATTCAATACATAGTCCTCCAGCAGACTTGTCTCCATGCGTCTATTGCTGCCTCGGGCACCTTATGGCCGTTCTGCTGTGAGTCAAAGATTTTCGAATCGGACGAAAAACTGTAAGTGAATTGTAACTCTCAGGGCCACCTAATGACGATGGATCACTCAAATTGCGTCCCGATTCAATACATCGTCCTCCAGCCGACTTGACTCCATGGGTCTATTGCTGCCTCGGGCACCTTACGGCCGTTCTGCTGTGAGTCTAGATTATCGAATGGGACGAAAAACTGATAGTGAATTGTAACGTTCAGGGCCTCCTAATGACGATGGATCACTCAAATTACGTCCCGATTCAATACATCGTCCTCCAGCAGACTTGTCTCCATGGGTCGATTGCTGCCTCGGGCACCTAATGGCCGTTCTGCTGTGAGTCAAAGATTTTCGAATCGGACGAAAAACTGATAGTGAATTGTAGCGTTCAGGGCCTCCTAATAACGATGGATCAGTCAAATTGCGTCCGGATTCAATACATCGTCCTCCAGCATACTTGTCTCCATGGGTCGATTGCTGCCTCGGGCACCTTATGGCCGTTCTGCTGTGAGACAAAGATTTTCGAATCGGACGAAAAACTGATAGTGATTTGTAACATTCAGGGCCTCCAAATGACGATGGACCACACAAATTGCGTCCCGATTCAGTACATCATCCACTAGCCGACTTGACTCCATGGGTCTATTGCTGCCTCGGGCACCTTATGGCCGTTCTGCTGTGAGTCTAGATTATCGTATGGGACGAAAGACTGATAGTGAATTGCAAGGTTCAGGGCCTCCTAATGACGATGGATCACTCAAATTGCTTCCCGATTCAATAATCGTCCTCCAGCCGACTTGACTCCATGGGTCTATTGCTGCCTCGGGCACCTTATGGCCGTTCTGCTGTGAGTCTAGATTATCGAATGGGACGAAAAACTGATAGTGAATTGTAACGTTCGGGGCCTCCTAATGACGATGGATCACTCAAATTGCGTCCCGATTCAATACATCGTCCTCCAGCCGACTTGACTCCATGGGTCTATTGCTGACTCGGGCACCTTATGGCCGTTCTGCTGTGAATCTAGATAATCGAATGGGACGAAAAACTGGTAGTGAATTGTAACTTTCAGGGCCACCTAATGACTATGGATCACTCAAATTGCGTCCCGATTCAGTACATCATCCACTAGCCGACTTGACTCCATGGGACTATTGCTGCCTCGGGCACCTTATGGCCGTTCTGCTGTGAGTCTAGATTATCGAATGGGATGAAAAACTGATAGTGAATTGTAACGTTCAGGGCCACCTAATGACGATGGATCACTCAAATTGCGTCCCGATTCAATACATCGTCGTCCAGCAGACTTGTCTCCATGGGTCTATTGCTGCCTCGGGCACCTTATGGCCGTTCTGCTGTGAGTCTAGATTATCGTATGGGACGAAAGACTGATAGTGAATTGCAACGTTCAGGGCCTCCTAATGACGATGGATCACTCAAATTGCGTCCCGATTCAATACATCGTCCTCCAGCCGACTTGACTCCATGGGTCTATTGCTGCCTCGGGCACCTTATGGCCGTTCTGCTGTGAGTCTAGATTATCGAATGGGACGAAAAACTGATAGTGAATTGTAACGTTCGGGGCCTCCTAATGACGATGGATCACTCAAATTGCGTCCCGATTCAATACATCGTCCTCCAGCCGACTTGACTCCATGGGTCTATTGCTGCCTCGGGCACCTTATGGCCGTTCTGCTGTGAGTCAAAGATTTTCGAATCGGACGAAAAACTGATAGTGAATTGTAACATTCAGGGCCATCTAATGACGATGGACCACGCAAATTGCGACCCGATTCAATACATCGTCCTCCAGCCGGGTTGACTCCATGGGTCGATTGCTGCCTCGGGCACCTTATGGCCGTTCTGCTGTGAATCTAGATTATCGAATGGGACGAAAAACTGATAGTGAATTGTAACGTTCAGGGCCACCTAATGACGATGGATCACTCAAATTGCGTCCCGATTCAATACATCGTCCACCAGCCGACTTGACTCCATGGGTCTATTGCTGCCTCGGGCACCTTATGGCCGTTCTGCTGTGAATCTAGATTATCGAATGGGACGAAAAACTGATAGTGAATTGTAACGTTCAGGGCCACCTAATGACGATAGATCACTAAAATTGCGTCCCGATTCAATATATCGTCCTCCAGCAGACTTGTTTCCATGGGTCTATTGTTGCCTCGGGCACCTTATGGCCGTTCTGCTGTGAGTCAAAGATTTTCGAATCGGACGAAAAACTGATAGTGAATTCTAACATTCAGGGCCACCTAATGACGATGGACCACACAAATTGCGTCCCGATTCAGTACATCGTCCTCCAGCCGACCAAACTCCATGGGTCTATTGCTGACTCAGGCACCTTATGGCCGTTCCACTGTGAGTCTAGACTATCGAATGGGACGAAAAACTGATAGTGAATTGTAACGTTCAGGGCCACCTAATGACGATAGATCACTAAAATTGCGTCCCGATTCAATATATCGTCCTCCAGCAGACTTGTTTCCATGGGTCTATTGTTGCCTCGGGCACCTTATGGCCGTTCTGCTGTGAGTCAAAGATTTTCGAATCGGACGAAAAACTGATAGTGAATTGTAACTTTCAGGGCAACCAAATGACGATGGATAACTCAAAATGCGTCCCGATTCAATACATCGTCCTCCAGCCGACTTGTCTCCATGGGTCTATTGCTGCCTCGGGCACCTTATGGCAGTTCTGCTGTGAGTCAAAGATTTTCGAATCGGACGAAAAACTGATAGTGAATTGTAACATTCAGGGACACCTAATGACGATAGACCACGCAAATTGCGTCCCGATTCAATACATCGTCCTCCAGCAGACTTGTCTCCATGGGTCTATTGCTGCCTCGGGCACCTTATGGCAGTCCTGCTGTGACTCAAAGATTTTCGAATCGGACGAAAAACTGATAGTGCATTGTAACGTTCAGGGCCTTCTAATGACGATGGAACACTCAAATTGCGTCCCGATTCAATACATCGTCCTCCAGCAGACTTGTCTCCATGCGTCTATTGCTGCCTCGGGCACCTTATGGCCGTTCTGCTGTGAGTCAAAGATTTTCGAATCGGACGAAAAACTGTAAGTGAATTGTAACTCTCAGGGCCACCTAATGACGATGGATCACTCAAATTGCGTCCCGATTCAATACATCGTCCTCCAGCCGACTTGACTCCATGGGTCTATTGCTGCCTCGGGCACCTTTTGGCCGTTCTGCTGTGAGTCTAGATTATCGAATGGGACGAAAAACTGATAGTGAATTGTAACGTTCAGGGCCACCTAATGACGATGGATCACTCATATTGCGTCCCGAATCAATACATCGTCCTCCAGCCGACTTGACTCCATGGGTCTATTGCTGCCTCGGGCACCTTATGGCCGTTCTGCTGTGAGTCTAGATTATCGAATGGGACGATAAACTGATAGTGAATTGTAACGTTCAGGGCCTCCTAATGACGATGGATCACTCAAATTGCGTCCCGATTCAATACATCGTCCTCCAGGAGACTTGTCTCCATGGGTCGATTGCTGCCTCGGGCACCTAATGGCCGTTCTGCTGTGAGTCAAAGATTTTCGAATCGGACGAAAAACTGATAGTGAATTGTAACTTTCAGGGCCACCTAATGACGATGGATCACTCAAATTGCGTCCCGATTCAGTACATCATCCACTAGCCGACTTGACTCCATGGGACTATTGCTGCCTCGGGCACCTTATGGCCGTTCTGCTGTGAGTCTAGATTATAGAATGGGATGAAAAACTGATAGTGAATTGCAACGTTCAGGGCCTCCTAATGACGATGGATCACTCAAAATGCGTCCCGATTCAATACATCGTCCTCCAGCCGACTTGACTCCATGGGTCTATTGCTGCCTCGGGCACCTTATGGCCGTTCTGCTGTGAGTCTAGATTATCGAATGGGACGAAAAACTGATAGTGAATTGTAACGTTCGGGGCCTCCTAATGACGATGGATCACTCAAATTGCGTCCCGATTCAATACATCGTCCTCCAGCCGACTTGACTCCATGGGTCTATTGCTGCCTCGGGCACCTTATGGCCGTTCTGCTGTGAGTCAAAGATTTTCGAATCGGACGAAAAACTGATAGTGAATTGTAACATTCAGGGCCATCTAATGACGATGGACCACGCAAATTGCGACCCGATTCAATACATCGTCCTCCAGCCGGGTTGACTCCATGGGTCGATTGCTGCCTCGGGCACCTTATGGCCGTTCTGCTGTGAATCTAGATTATCGAATGGGACGAAAAACTGATAGTGAATTGTAACGTTCAGGGCCACCTAATGACGATGGATCACTCAAATTGCGTCCCGATTCAATACATCGTCCACCAGCCGACTTGACTCCATGGGTCTATTGCTGCCTCGGGCACCTTATGGCCGTTCTGCTGTGAATCTAGATTATCGAATGGGACGAAAAACTGATAGTGAATTGTAACGTTCAGGGCCACCTAATGACGATAGATCACTAAAATTGCGTCCCGATTCAATATATCGTCCTCCAGCAGACTTGTTTCCATGGGTCTATTGTTGCCTCGGGCACCTTATGGCCGTTCTGCTGTGAGTCAAAGATTTTCGAATCGGACGAAAAACTGATAGTGAATTCTAACATTCAGGGCCACCTAATGACGATGGACCACACAAATTGCGTCCCGATTCAGTACATCGTCCTCCAGCCGACCAAACTCCATGGGTCTATTGCTGACTCAGGCACCTTATGGCCGTTCCACTGTGAGTCTAGACTATCGAATGGGACGAAAAACTGATAGTGAATTGTAACGTTCAGGGCCACCTAATGACGATAGATCACTAAAATTGCGTCCCGATTCAATATATCGTCCTCCAGCAGACTTGTTTCCATGGGTCTATTGTTGCCTCGGGCACCTTATGGCCGTTCTGCTGTGAGTCAAAGATTTTCGAATCGGACGAAAAACTGATAGTGAATTGTAACTTTCAGGGCAACCAAATGACGATGGATAACTCAAAATGCGTCCCGATTCAATAAATCGTCCTCCAGCCGACTTGTCTCCATGGGTCTATTGCTGCCTCGGGCACCTTATGGCAGTTCTGCTGTGAGTCAAAGATTTTCGAATCGGACGAAAAACTGATAGTGAATTGTAACATTCAGGGACACCTAATGACGATGGACCACGCAAATTGCGTCCCGATTCAATACATCGTCCTCCAGCAGACTTGTCTCCATGGGTCTATTGCTGCCTCGGGCACCTTATGGCAGTCCTGCTGTGACTCAAAGATTTTCGAATCGGACGAAAAACTGATAGTGCATTGTAACGTTCAGGGCCTTCTAATGACGATGGAACACTCAAATTGCGTCCCGATTCAATACATCGTCCTCCAGCAGACTTGTCTCCATGCGTCTATTGCTGCCTCGGGCACCTTATGGCCGTTCTGCTGTGAGTCAAAGATTTTCGAATCGGACGAAAAACTGTAAGTGAATTGTAACTCTCAGGGCCACCTAATGACGATGGATCACTCATATTGCGTCCCGAATCAATACATCGTCCTCCAGCCGACTTGACTCCATGGGTCTATTGCTGCCTCGGGCACCTTATGGCCGTTCTGCTGTGAGTCTAGATTATCGAATGGGACGATAAACTGATAGTGAATTGTAACGTTCAGGGCCTCCTAATGACGATGGATCACTCAAATTGCGTCCCGATTCAATACATCGTCCTCCAGGAGACTTGTCTCCATGGGTCGATTGCTGCCTCGGGCACCTAATGGCCGTTCTGCTGTGAGTCAAAGATTTTCGAATCGGACGAAAAACTGATAGTGAATTGTAACTTTCAGGGCCACCTAATGACGATGGATCACTCAAATTGCGTCCCGATTCAGTACATCATCCACTAGCCGACTTGACTCCATGGGACTATTGCTGCCTCGGGCACCTTATGGCCGTTCTGCTGTGAGTCTAGATTATAGAATGGGATGAAAAACTGATAGTGAATTGCAACGTTCAGGGCCTCCTAATGACGATGGATCACTCAAAATGCGTCCCGATTCAATACATCGTCCTCCAGCCGACTTGACTCCATGGGTCTATTGCTGCCTCGGGCACCTTATGGCCGTTCTGCTGTGAGTCTAGATTATCGAATGGGACGAAAAACTGATAGTGAATTGTAACGTTCCGGGCCTCCTAATGACGATGGATCACTCAAATTGCGTCCCGATTCAATACATCGTCCTCCAGCCGACTTGACTCCATGGGACTATTGCTGCCTCGGGCACCTTACGGCCGTTCTGCTGTGAGTCAAAGATTTTCGAATCGGACGAAAAACTGATAGTGAATTCTTACATTCAGGGACACCTAATGACGATGGACCACACAAATTGCGTCCCGATTCAGTACATCGTCCTCCAGCCGACCAAACTCCTGGGGTCTATTGCTGACTCAGGCACCTTATGGCCGTTCCGCTGTGAGTCTAGACTATCGAATGGGACGAAAAACTGATAGTGAATTGTAACGTTCAGGGCCACCTAATGACGATAGATCACTAAAATTGCGTCCCGATTCAATATATCGTCCTCCAGCAGACTTGTTTCCATGGGTCTATTGTTGCCTCGGGCACCTTATGGCCGTTCTGCTGTGAGTCAAAGATTTTCGAATCGGACGAAAAACTGATTGTGAATTGTAACTTTCAGGGCAACCAAATGACGATGGATAACTCAAAATGCGTCCCGATTCAATACATCGTCCTCCAGCCGACTTGTCTCCATGGGTCTATTGCTGCCTCGGGCACCTTATGGCAGTTCTGCTGTGAGTCAAAGATTTTCGAATCGGACGAAAAACTGATAGTGAATTGTAACATTCAGGGCCACCTAATGACGATGGACCACGCAAATTGCGTCCCGATTCAATACATCGTCCTCCAGCCGAGTTGACTCCATGGGTCTATTGCTGCCTCGGTCACCTTATGGCCGTTCTGCTGTGAATCTAGATTATCGAATGGGACGAAAAACTGGTAGTGAATTGTAACGTTCAGGGCCACCTAATGACGATGGATCACTCAAATTGCGTCCCGATTCAATACATCGTCCTCCAGCAGACTTGTCTCCATGGGTCTATTGCTGCCTCGGGCACCTTATGGCAGTCCTGCTGTGACTCAAAGATTTTCGAATCGGACGAAAAACTGATAGTGCATTGTAAGGTTCAGGGCCTTCTAATGACGGTGGAACACTCAAATTGCGTCCCGATTCAATACATAGTCCTCCAGCAGACTTGTCTCCATGCGTCTATTGCTGCCTCGGGCACCTTATGGCCGTTCTGCTGTGAGTCAAAGATTTTCGAATCGGACGAAAAACTGTAAGTGAATTGTAACTCTCAGGGCCACCTAATGACGATGGATCACTCAAATTGCGTCCCGATTCAATACATCGTCCTCCAGCCGACTTGACTCCATGGGTCTATTGCTGCCTCGGGCACCTTACGGCCGTTCTGCTGTGAGTCTAGATTATCGAATGGGACGAAAAACTGATAGTGAATTGTAACGTTCAGGGCCTCCTAATGACGATGGATCACTCAAATTACGTCCCGATTCAATACATCGTCCTCCAGCAGACTTGTCTCCATGGGTCGATTGCTGCCTCGGGCACCTAATGGCCGTTCTGCTGTGAGTCAAAGATTTTCGAATCGGACGAAAAACTGATAGTGAATTGTAGCGTTCAGGGCCTCCTAATAACGATGGATCAGTCAAATTGCGTCCGGATTCAATACATCGTCCTCCAGCATACTTGTCTCCATGGGTCGATTGCTGCCTCGGGCACCTTATGGCCGTTCTGCTGTGAGACAAAGATTTTCGAATCGGACGAAAAACTGATAGTGATTTGTAACATTCAGGGCCTCCAAATGACGATGGACCACACAAATTGCGTCCCGATTCAGTACATCATCCACTAGCCGACTTGACTCCATGGGTCTATTGCTGCCTCGGGCACCTTATGGCCGTTCTGCTGTGAGTCTAGATTATCGTATGGGACGAAAGACTGATAGTGAATTGCAAGGTTCAGGGCCTCCTAATGACGATGGATCACTCAAATTGCTTCCCGATTCAATAATCGTCCTCCAGCCGACTTGACTCCATGGGTCTATTGCTGCCTCGGGCACCTTATGGCCGTTCTGCTGTGAGTCTAGATTATCGAATGGGACGAAAAACTGATAGTGAATTGTAACGTTCGGGGCCTCCTAATGACGATGGATCACTCAAATTGCGTCCCGATTCAATACATCGTCCTCCAGCCGACTTGACTCCATGGGTCTATTGCTGACTCGGGCACCTTATGGCCGTTCTGCTGTGAATCTAGATAATCGAATGGGACGAAAAACTGGTAGTGAATTGTAACTTTCAGGGCCACCTAATGACGATGGATCACTCAAATTGCGTCCCGATTCAGTACATCATCCACTAGCCGACTTGACTCCATGGGACTATTGCTGCCTCGGGCACCTTATGGCCGTTCTGCTGTGAGTCTAGATTATCGAATGGGATGAAAAACTGATAGTGAATTGTAACGTTCAGGGCCACCTAATGACGATGGATCACTCAAATTGCGTCCCGATTCAATACATCGTCGTCCAGCAGACTTGTCTCCATGGGTCTATTGCTGCCTCGGGCACCTTATGGCCGTTCTGCTGTGAGTCTAGATTATCGTATGGGACGAAAGACTGATAGTGAATTGCAACGTTCAGGGCCTCCTAATGACGATGGATCACTCAAATTGCGTCCCGATTCAATACATCGTCCTCCAGCCGACTTGACTCCATGGGTCTATTGCTGCCTCGGGCACCTTATGGCCGTTCTGCTGTGAGTCTAGATTATCGAATGGGACGAAAAACTGATAGTGAATTGTAACGTTCGGGGCCTCCTAATGACGATGGATCACTCAAATTGCGTCCCGATTCAATACATCGTCCTCCAGCCGACTTGACTCCATGGGTCTATTGCTGCCTCGGGCACCTTATGGCCGTTCTGCTGTGAGTCAAAGATTTTCGAATCGGACGAAAAACTGATAGTGAATTGTAACATTCAGGGCCATCTAATGACGATGGACCACGCAAATTGCGACCCGATTCAATACATCGTCCTCCAGCCGGGTTGACTCCATGGGTCGATTGCTGCCTCGGGCACCTTATGGCCGTTCTGCTGTGAATCTAGATTATCGAATGGGACGAAAAACTGATAGTGAATTGTAACGTTCAGGGCCACCTAATGACGATGGATCACTCAAATTGCGTCCCGATTCAATACATCGTCCACCAGCCGACTTGACTCCATGGGTCTATTGCTGCCTCGGGCACCTTATGGCCGTTCTGCTGTGAATCTAGATTATCGAATGGGACGAAAAACTGATAGTGAATTGTAACGTTCAGGGCCACCTAATGACGATAGATCACTAAAATTGCGTCCCGATTCAATATATCGTCCTCCAGCAGACTTGTTTCCATGGGTCTATTGTTGCCTCGGGCACCTTATGGCCGTTCTGCTGTGAGTCAAAGATTTTCGAATCGGACGAAAAACTGATAGTGAATTCTAACATTCAGGGCCACCTAATGACGATGGACCACACAAATTGCGTCCCGATTCAGTACATCGTCCTCCAGCCGACCAAACTCCATGGGTCTATTGCTGACTCAGGCACCTTATGGCCGTTCCACTGTGAGTCTAGACTATCGAATGGGACGAAAAACTGATAGTGAATTGTAACGTTCAGGGCCACCTAATGACGATAGATCACTAAAATTGCGTCCCGATTCAATATATCGTCCTCCAGCAGACTTGTTTCCATGGGTCTATTGTTGCCTCGGGCACCTTATGGCCGTTCTGCTGTGAGTCAAAGATTTTCGAATCGGACGAAAAACTGATAGTGAATTGTAACTTTCAGGGCAACCAAATGACGATGGATAACTCAAAATGCGTCCCGATTCAATACATCGTCCTCCAGCCGACTTGTCTCCATGGGTCTATTGCTGCCTCGGGCACCTTATGGCAGTTCTGCTGTGAGTCAAAGATTTTCGAATCGGACGAAAAACTGATAGTGAATTGTAACATTCAGGGACACCTAATGACGATAGACCACGCAAATTGCGTCCCGATTCAATACATCGTCCTCCAGCAGACTTGTCTCCATGGGTCTATTGCTGCCTCGGGCACCTTATGGCAGTCCTGCTGTGACTCAAAGATTTTCGAATCGGACGAAAAACTGATAGTGCATTGTAACGTTCAGGGCCTTCTAATGACGATGGAACACTCAAATTGCGTCCCGATTCAATACATCGTCCTCCAGCAGACTTGTCTCCATGCGTCTATTGCTGCCTCGGGCACCTTATGGCCGTTCTGCTGTGAGTCAAAGATTTTCGAATCGGACGAAAAACTGTAAGTGAATTGTAACTCTCAGGGCCACCTAATGACGATGGATCACTCAAATTGCGTCCCGATTCAATACATCGTCCTCCAGCCGACTTGACTCCATGGGTCTATTGCTGCCTCGGGCACCTTTTGGCCGTTCTGCTGTGAGTCTAGATTATCGAATGGGACGAAAAACTGATAGTGAATTGTAACGTTCAGGGCCACCTAATGACGATGGATCACTCATATTGCGTCCCGAATCAATACATCGTCCTCCAGCCGACTTGACTCCATGGGTCTATTGCTGCCTCGGGCACCTTATGGCCGTTCTGCTGTGAGTCTAGATTATCGAATGGGACGATAAACTGATAGTGAATTGTAACGTTCAGGGCCTCCTAATGACGATGGATCACTCAAATTGCGTCCCGATTCAATACATCGTCCTCCAGGAGACTTGTCTCCATGGGTCGATTGCTGCCTCGGGCACCTAATGGCCGTTCTGCTGTGAGTCAAAGATTTTCGAATCGGACGAAAAACTGATAGTGAATTGTAACTTTCAGGGCCACCTAATGACGATGGATCACTCAAATTGCGTCCCGATTCAGTACATCATCCACTAGCCGACTTGACTCCATGGGACTATTGCTGCCTCGGGCACCTTATGGCCGTTCTGCTGTGAGTCTAGATTATAGAATGGGATGAAAAACTGATAGTGAATTGCAACGTTCAGGGCCTCCTAATGACGATGGATCACTCAAAATGCGTCCCGATTCAATACATCGTCCTCCAGCCGACTTGACTCCATGGGTCTATTGCTGCCTCGGGCACCTTATGGCCGTTCTGCTGTGAGTCTAGATTATCGAATGGGACGAAAAACTGATAGTGAATTGTAACGTTCCGGGCCTCCTAATGACGATGGATCACTCAAATTGCGTCCCGATTCAATACATCGTCCTCCAGCCGACTTGACTCCATGGGACTATTGCTGCCTCGGGCACCTTACGGCCGTTCTGCTGTGAGTCAAAGATTTTCGAATCGGACGAAAAACTGATAGTGAATTCTTACATTCAGGGACACCTAATGACGATGGACCACACAAATTGCGTCCCGATTCAGTACATCGTCCTCCAGCCGACCAAACTCCATGGGTCTATTGCTGACTCAGGCACCTTATGGCCGTTCCGCTGTGAGTCTAGACTATCGAATGGGACGAAAAACTGATAGTGAATTGTAACGTTCAGGGCCACCTAATGACGATAGATCACTAAAATTGCGTCCCGATTCAATATATCGTCCTCCAGCAGACTTGTTTCCATGGGTCTATTGTTGCCTCGGGCACCTTATGGCCGTTCTGCTGTGAGTCAAAGATTTTCGAATCGGACGAAAAACTGATTGTGAATTGTAACTTTCAGGGCAACCAAATGACGATGGATAACTCAAAATGCGTCCCGATTCAATACATCGTCCTCCAGCCGACTTGTCTCCATGGGTCTATTGCTGCCTCGGGCACCTTATGGCAGTTCTGCTGTGAGTCAAAGATTTTCGAATCGGACGAAAAACTGATAGTGAATTGTAACATTCAGGGCCACCTAATGACGATGGACCACGCAAATTGCGTCCCGATTCAATACATCGTCCTCCAGCCGAGTTGACTCCATGGGTCTATTGCTGCCTCGGTCACCTTATGGCCGTTCTGCTGTGAATCTAGATTATCGAATGGGACGAAAAACTGGTAGTGAATTGTAACGTTCAGGGCCACCTAATGACGATGGATCACTCAAATTGCGTCCCGATTCAATACATCGTCCTCCAGCAGACTTGTCTCCATGGGTCTATTGCTGCCTCGGGCACCTTATGGCAGTCCTGCTGTGACTCAAAGATTTTCGAATCGGACGAAAAACTGATAGTGCATTGTAAGGTTCAGGGCCTTCTAATGACGGTGGAACACTCAAATTGCGTCCCGATTCAATACATAGTCCTCCAGCAGACTTGTCTCCATGCGTCTATTGCTGCCTCGGGCACCTTATGGCCGTTCTGCTGTGAGTCAAAGATTTTCTAATCGGACGAAAAACTGTAAGTGAATTGTAACTCTCAGGGCCACCTAATGACGATGGATCACTCAAATTGCGTCCCGATTCAATACATCGTCCTCCAGCCGACTTGACTCCATGGGTCTATTGCTGCCTCGGGCACCTTACGGCCGTTCTGCTGTGAGTCTAGATTATCGAATGGGACGAAAAACTGATAGTGAATTGTAACGTTCAGGGCCTCCTAATGACGATGGATCACTCAAATTACGTCCCGATTCAATACATCGTCCTCCAGCAGACTTGTCTCCATGGGTCGATTGCTGCCTCGGGCACCTAATGGCCGTTCTGCTGTGAGTCAAAGATTTTCGAATCGGACGAAAAACTGATAGTGAATTGTAGCGTTCAGGGCCTCCTAATAACGATGGATCAGTCAAATTGCGTCCGGATTCAATACATCGTCCTCCAGCATACTTGTCTCCATGGGTCGATTGCTGCCTCGGGCACCTTATGGCCGTTCTGCTGTGAGACAAAGATTTTCGAATCGGACGAAAAACTGATAGTGATTTGTAACATTCAGGGCCTCCAAATGACGATGGACCACACAAATTGCGTCCCGATTCAGTACATCATCCACTAGCCGACTTGACTCCATGGGTCTATTGCTGCCTCGGGCACCTTATGGCCGTTCTGCTGTGAGTCTAGATTATCGTATGGGACGAAAGACTGATAGTGAATTGCAAGGTTCAGGGCCTCCTAATGACGATGGATCACTCAAATTGCTTCCCGATTCAATAATCGTCCTCCAGCCGACTTGACTCCATGGGTCTATTGCTGCCTCGGGCACCTTATGGCCGTTCTGCTGTGAGTCTAGATTATCGAATGGGACGAAAAACTGATAGTGAATTGTAACGTTCGGGGCCTCCTAATGACGATGGATCACTCAAATTGCGTCCCGATTCAATACATCGTCCTCCAGCCGACTTGACTCCATGGGTCTATTGCTGACTCGGGCACCTTATGGCCGTTCTGCTGTGAATCTAGATTATCGAATGGGACGAAAAACTGATAGTGAATTGTAACGTTCAGGGCCACCTAATGACGATGGATCACTCAAATTGCGTCCCGATTCAATACATCGTCCTCCAGCCGACTTGACTCCATGGGTCTATTGCTGCCTCGGGCACCTTATGGCCGTTCTGCTGTGAATCTAGATTATCGAATGGGACGAAAAACTGATAGTGAATTGTAACGTTCAGGGCCACCTAATGACGATGGAACACTCAAATTGCGTCCCGATTCAATACATCGTCCTCCAGCAGACTTGTCTCCATGGGTCTATTGCTGCCTCGGGCACCTGATGGCCGTTCTGCTGTGAGTCAAAGATTTTCGAATCGGACGAAAAACTGATAGTGAATTCTAACATTCAGGGCCACCTAATGACGATGGACCACACAAATAGCGTCCCGATTCAGTACATCGTCCTCCAGCCGACCAAACTCCATGGGTCTATTGCTGACTCAGGCACCTTATGGCCGTTCCACTGTGAGTCTAGACTATCGAATGGGACGAAAAACTGATAGTGAATTGTAACGTTCAGGGCCACCTAATGACGATAGATCACTAAAATTGCGTCCCGATTCAATACATCGTCCTCCAGCAGACTTGTTTCCATGGGTCTATTGTTGCCTCGGGCACCTTATGGCCGTTCTGCTGTGAGTCAAAGATTTTCGAATCGGACGAAAAACTGATAGTGAATTGCAACTTTCAGGGCAACCAAATGACGATGGATAACTCAAAATGCGTCCCGATTCAATACATCGTCCTCCAGCCGACTTGTCTCCATGGGTCTATTGCTGCCTCGGGCACCTTATGGCAGCTCTGCTGTGAGTCAAAGATTTTCGAATCGGACGAAAAACTGATAGTGAATTGTAACATTCAGGGCCACCTAATGACGATGGACCACGCAAATTGCGTCCCGATTCAATACATCGTCCTCCAGCCGAGTTGACTCCATGGGTCTATTGCTGCCTCGGGCACCTTATGGCCGTTCTGCTGTGAATCTAGATTATCGAATGGGACGAAAAACTGGTAGTGAATTGTAACGTTCAGGGCCACCTAATGACGATGGATCACTCAAATTGCGTCCCGATTCAATACATCGTCCTCCAGCAGACTTGTCTCCATGGGTCTATTGCTGCCTCGGGCACCTTATGGCAGTCCTGCTGTGACTCAAAGATTTTCGAATCGGACGAAAAACTGATAGTGCATTGTAACGTTCAGGGCCTTCTAATGACGATGGAACATTCAAATTGCGTCCCGATTCAATACATCGTCCTCCAGCAGACTTGTCTCCATGCGTCTATTGCTGCCTCGGGCACCTTATGGCCGTTCTGCTGTGAGTCAAAGATTTTCGAATCGGACGAAAAACTGTAAGTGAATTGTAACTCTCAGGGCCACCTAATGGCGATGGATCACTCAAATTGCGTCCCGATTCAATATATCGTCCTCCAGCAGACTTGTTTCCATGGGTCTATTGTTGCCTCGGGCACCTTATGGCCGTTCTGCTGTGAGTCAAAGATTTTCGAATCGGACGAAAAACTGATAGTGAATTGTAACTTTCAGGGCAACCAAATGACGATGGATAACTCAAAATGCGTCCCGATTCAATACATCGTCCTCCAGCCGACTTGTCTCCATGGGTCTATTGCTGCCTCGGGCACCTTATGGCAGTTCTGCTGTGAGTCAAAGATTTTCGAATCGGACGAAAAACTGATAGTGAATTGTAACATTCAGGGCCACCTAATGACGATGGACCACGCAAATTGCGTCCCGATTCAATACATCGTCCTCCAGCCGAGTTGACTCCATGGGTCTATTGCTGCCTCGGTCACCTTATGGCCGTTCTGCTGTGAATCTAGATTATCGAATGGGACGAAAAACTGGTAGTGAATTGTAACGTTCAGGGCCACCTAATGACGATGGATCACTCAAATTGCGTCCCGATTCAATACATCGTCCTCCAGCAGACTTGTCTCCATGGGTCTATTGCTGCCTCGGGCACCTTATGGCAGTCCTGCTGTGACTCAAAGATTTTCGAATCGGACGAAAAACTGATAGTGCATTGTAAGGTTCAGGGCCTTCTAATGACGGTGGAACACTCAAATTGCGTCCCGATTCAATACATCGTCCTCCAGCAGACTTGTCTCCATGCGTCTATTGCTGCCTCGGGCACCTTATGGCCGTTCTGCTGTGAGTCAAAGATTTTCGAATCGGACGAAAAACTGTAAGTGAATTGTAACTCTCAGGGCCACCTAATGACGATGGATCACTCAAATTGCGTCCCGATTCAATACATCGTCCTCCAGCCGACTTGACTCCATGGGTCTATTGCTGCCTCGGGCACCTTACGGCCGTTCTGCTGTGAGTCTAGATTATCGAATGGGACGAAAAACTGATAGTGAATTGTAACGTTCAGGGCCTCCTAATGACGATGGATCACTCAAATTACGTCCCGATTCAATACATCGTCCTCCAGCAGACTTGTCTCCATGGGTCGATTGCTGCCTCGGGCACCTAATGGCCGTTCTGCTGTGAGTCAAAGATTTTCGAATCGGACGAAAAACTGATAGTGAATTGTAGCGTTCAGGGCCTCCTAATAACGATGGATCAGTCAAATTGCGTCCCGATTCAATACATCGTCCTCCAGCATACTTGTCTCCATGGGTCGATTGCTGCCTCGGGCACCTTATGGCCGTTCTGCTGTGAGACAAAGATTTTCGAATCGGACGAAAAACTGATAGTGATTTGTAACATTCAGGGCCTCCAAATGACGATGGACCACACAAATTGCGTCCCGATTCAGTACATCATCCACTAGCCGACTTGACTCCATGGGTCTATTGCTGCCTCGGGCACCTTATGGCCGTTCTGCTGTGAGTCTAGATTATCGTATGGGACGAAAGACTGATAGTGAATTGCAAGGTTCAGGGCCTCCTAATGACGATGGATCACTCAAATTGCTTCCCGATTCAATAATCGTCCTCCAGCCGACTTGACTCCATGGGTCTATTGCTGCCTCGGGCACCTTATGGCCGTTCTGCTGTGAGTCTAGATTATCGAATGGGACGAAAAACTGATAGTGAATTGTAACGTTCGGGGCCTCCTAATGACGATGGATCACTCAAATTGCGTCCCGATTCAATACATCGTCCTCCAGCCGACTTGACTCCATGGGTCTATTGCTGCCTCGGGCACCTTATGGCCGTTCTGCTGTGAGTCAAAGATTTTCGAATCGGACGAAAAACTGATAGTGAATTGTAACATTCAGGGCCACCTAATGACGATGGACCACGCAAATTGCGACCCGATTCAATACATCGTCCTCCAGCAGACTTGTCTCCATGGGTCTATTGCTGCCTCGGGCACCTTATGGCCGTTCTGCTGTGAATCTAGATTATCGAATGGGACGAAAAACTGATAGTGAATTGTAACGTTCAGGGCCACCTAATGACGATGGATCACTCAAATTGCGTCCCGATTCAATACATCGTCCTCCAGCCGACTTGACTCCATGGGTCTATTGCTGCCTCGGGCACCTTATGGCCGTTCTGCTGTGAATCTAGATTATCGAATGGGACGAAAAACTGATAGTGAATTGTAACGTTCAGGGCCACCTAATGACTATGGAACACTCAAATTGCGTCCCGATTCAATACATCGTCCTCCAGCAGACTTGTCTCCATGGGTCTATTGCTGCCTCGGGCACCTGATGGCCGTTCTGCTGTGAGTCAAAGATTTTCGAATCGGACGAAAAACTGATAGTGAATTGTAACATTCAGGGCCACCTAATGACGATGGACCACGCAAATTGCGACCCGATTCAATACATCGTCCTCCAGCCGAGTTGACTCCATGGGTCTATTGCTGCCTCGGGCACCTTATGGCAGTCCTGCTGTGACTCAAAGATTTTCGAATCGGACGAAAAACTGATAGTGCATTGTAACGTTCAGGGCCTTCTAATGACGATGGAACATTCAAATTGCGTCCCGATTCAATACATCGTCCTCCAGCAGACTTGTCTCCATGCGTCTATTGCTGCCTCGGGCACCTTATGGCCGTTCTGCTGTGAGTCAAAGATTTTCGAATCGGACGAAAAACTGTAAGTGAATTGTAACTCTCAGGGCCACCTAATGACGATGGATCACTCAAATTGCGTCCCGATTCAATACATCGTCCTCCAGCATACTTGTTTCCATGGGTCGATTGCTGCCTCGGGCACCTTATGGCCGTTCTGCTGTGAGTCAAAGATTTTCGAATCGGACGAAAAACTGTAAGTGAATTGTAACTCTCAGGGCCACCTAATGACGATGGATCACTCAAATTGCGTCCCGATTCAATACATCGTCCTCCAGCATACTTGTTTCCATGGGTGATTGCTGCCTCGGGCACCTTATGGCCGTTCTGCTGTGAGTCAAAGATTTTCGAATCGGACGAAAAACTGATAGTGATTTGTAACATTCAGGGCCTCCAAATGACGATGGACCACACAAATTGCGTCCCGATTCAGTACATCATCCACTAGCCGACTTGACTCCATGGGACTATTGCTGCCTCGGGCACCTTATGGCCGTTCTGCTGTGAGTCTAGATTATCGAATGGGACGAAAAACTGGTAGTGAATTGTAACGTTCAGGGCCACCTAATGACGATGGATCACTCAAATTGCGTCCCGATTCAATACAACGTCCTCTAGCCGACTTGTCTCCATGGGTCTATTGCTGCCTCGGGCACCTTATGGCCGTTCTGCTGTGAGTCTAGATTATCGAATGGGACGAAAAACTGATAGTGAATTGTAACTTTCAGGGCCACCTAATGACGATGGAACACTCAAATTGCGTCCCGATTCAATACATCGTCCTCCAGCAGACTTGTCTCCATGGGTCGATTGCTGCCTCGGGCACCTTATGGCAGTTCTGATGTGAGTCAAAGATTTTCGAATCGGACGAAAAACTGATAGTGAATTGTAACTTTCAGGGCCACCTAATGACGATGGATCACTCAAATTGCGTCCCGATTCAGTACATCGTCCACTAGCCGACTTGACTCCATGGGACTATTGCTGCCTCGGGCACCTTATGGCCGTTCTGCTGTGAGTCTAGATTATAGAATGGGATGAAAAACTGATAGTGAATTGTAACGTTCAGGGCCACCTAATGACGATGGATCACTCAAATTGCGTCCCGATTCAATACATCGTCCTCCAGCAGACTTGTCTCCATGGGTCTATTGCTGCCTCGGGGACCTTATGGCAGGCCTGCTGTGACTCAAAGATTTTCGAATCGGACGAAAAACTGATAGTGAATTGTAACGTTCAGGGCCTCCTAATGACGATGGAACACTCAAATTGCGTCCCGATTCAATGAATCGTCCACCAGCAGACTTGTCTCCATGGGTCTATTGCTGCCTCGGGCACCTTACGGCCGTTCTGCTGTGAGTCAAAGATTTTCGAATCGGACGAAAAACTGATAGTGAATTCTAACATTCAGGGCCACCTAATGACGATGGACCACACAAATTGCGTCCCGATTCAGTACATCGTCCTTCAGCCGACCAAACTCCATGGGTCTATTGCTGACTCAGGCACCTTATGGCCGTTCCGCTGTGAGTCTAGACTATCGAATGGGACGAAAAACTGATAGTGAATTGTAACGTTCAGGGCCACCTAATGACGATAGATCACTAAAATTGCGTCCCGATTCAATATATCGTCCTCCAGCAGACTTGTTTCCATGGGTCTATTGTTGCCTCGGGCACCTTATGGCCGTTCTGCTGTGAGTCAAAGATTTTCGAATCGGACGAAAAACTGATAGTGAATTGTAACTTTCAGGGCAACCAAATGACGATGGATAACTCAAAATGCGTCCCGATTCAATACATCGTCCTCCAGCCGACTTGTCTCCATGGGTCTATTGCTGCCTCGGACACCATATGGCAGTTCTGCTGTGAGTCAAAGATTTTCGAATCGGACGAAAAACTGATAGTGAATTGTAACATTCAGGGCCACCTAATGACGATGGACCACGCAAATTGCGTCCCGATTCAATACATCGTCCTCCAGCCGAGTTGACTCCATGGGTCTATTGCTGCCTCGGGCACCTTATGGCCGTTCTGCTGTGAATCTAGATTATCGAATGGGACGAAAAACTGGTAGTGAATTGTAACGTTCAGGGCCACCTAATGACGATGGATCACTCAAATTGCGTCCCGATTCAATACATCGTCCTCCAGCAGACTTGTCTCCATGGGTCTGTTGCTGCCTCGGGCACCTTATGGCAGTCCTGCTGTGACTCAAAGATTTTCGAATCGGACGAAAAACTGATAGTGCATTGTAAGGTTCATGGCCTTCTAATGACGCTGGAACACTCAAATTGCGTCCCGATTCAATACATCGTCCTCCAGCAGTCTTGTCTCCATGCGTCTATTGCTGCCTCGGGCACCTTATGGCCGTTCTGCTGTGAGTCAAAGATTTTCGAATCGGACGAAAAACTGTAAGTGAATTGTAACTCTCAGGGCCACCTAATGACGATGGATCACTCAAATTGCGTCCCGATTCAATACATCGTCCTCCAGCCGACTTGACTCCATGGGTCTATTGTTGCCTCGGGCACCTTACGGCCGTTCTGCTGTGAGTCTAGATTATCGAATGGGACGAAAAACTGATAGTGAATTGTAACGTTCAGGGCCTCCTAATGACGATGGATCACTCAAATTGCGTCCCGATTCAATACATCGTCCTCCAGCAGACTTGTCTCCATGGGTCGATTGCTGCCTCGGGCACCTAATGGCCGTTCTGCTGTGAGTCAAAGATTTTCGAATCGGACGAAAAACTGATAGTGAATTGTAACGTTCAGGGCCTCCTAATGACGATGGATCACTCAAATTGCGTCCCGATTCAATACATCGTCCTCCAGCATACTTGTCTCCATGGGTCGATTGCTGCCTCGGGCACCTTATGGCCGTTCTGCTGTGAGACAAAGATTTTCGAATCGGACGAAAAACTGATAGTGATTTGTAACATTCAGGGCCTCCAAATGACGATGGACCACACAAATTGCGTCCCGATTCAGTACATCATCCACTAGCCGACTTGACTCCATGGGACTATTGCTGCCTCGGGCACCTTATGGCCGTTCTGCTGTGAGTCTAGATTATAGAATGGGATGAAAAACTGATAGTGAGTTGCAACGTTCAGGGCCTCCTAATGACGATGCATCACTCAAATTGCGTCCCGATTCAATATATCGTCCTCCAGCAGACTTGTCTCCATGGGTCTATTGCTGCCTCGGGGACCTTATGGCAGGCCTGCTGTGACTCAAAGATTTTCGAATCGGACGAAAAACTGATAGTGAATTGTAACGTTCAGGGCCTCCAAATGACGATGGACCACACAAATTGCGTCCCGATTCAGTACATCATCCACTAGCCGACTTGACTCCATGGGACTATTGCTGCCTCGGGCACCTTATGGCCGTTCTGCTGTGAGTCTAGATTATAGAATGGGATGAAAAACTGATAGTGAATTGCAACGTTCAGGGCCTCCTAATGACGATGGATCACTCAAATTGCGTCCCGATTCAATACATCGTCCTCCAGCCGACTTGACTCCATGGGTCTATTGCTGCCTCGGGCACCTTATGGCCGTTCTGCTGTGAATCTAGATTATCGAATGGGACGAAAAACTGATAGTGAATTGTAACGTTCAGGGCCACCTAATGACGATGGATCACTCAAATTGCGTCCCGATTCAATACATCGTCCTCCAGCCGACTTGACTCCATGGGTCTATTGCTGCTTCGGGCACCTTATGGCCGTTCTGCTGTGAGTCTAGATTATCGAATGGGACAAAAAACTGATAGTGATTTGTAACATTCAGGGCCACCTAATGACGATGGACCACACAAATTGCGTCCCGATTCAGTACATCGTCCACTAGCCGACTTGACTCCATGGGACTATTGCTGCCTCGGGCACCTTATGGCCGTTCTGCTGTGAGTCTAAATTATAGAATGGGATGAAAAACTGATAGTGAATTGTAACGTTCAGGGCCACCTAATGACGATGGATCACTCAAATTGCGTCCCGATTCAATACATCGTCCTCCAGCAGACTTGTCTCCATGGGTCTATTGCTGCCTCGGGGACCTTATGGCAGGCCTGCTGTGACTCAAAGATTTTCGAATCGGACGAAAAACTGATAGTGAATTGTAACGTTCAGGGCCTCCTAATGACGATGGAACACTCAAATTGCGTCCCGATTCAATACATCGTCCACCAGCAGACTTGTCTCCATGGGTCTATTGCTGCCTCGGGCACCTTATGGCCGTTCTGCAGTGAGTCGAAGATTTTCGATTCGGACGAAAAACTGATAGTGAATTCTAACATTCAGGGCCACCTAATGACGATGGACCACACAAATTGCGTCCCGATTCAGTACATCGTCCTCCAGCCGACCAAACTCCATGGGTCTATTGCTGACTCAGGCACCTTATGGCCGTTCCACTGTGAGTCTAGACTATCGAATGGGACGAAAAACTGATAGTGAATTGTAACGTTCAGGGCCACCTAATGACGATAGATCACTCAAATTGCGTCCCGATTCAATACATCGTCCTCCAGCATACTTGTTTCCATGGGTCGATTGCTGCCTCGGGCACCTTATGGCCGTTCTGCTGTGAGTCTAAATTATAGAATGGGATGAAAAACTGATAGTGAATTGTAACGTTCAGGGCCACCTAATGACGATGGATCACTCAAATTGCGTCCCGATTCAATACATCGTCCTCCAGCAGACTTGTCTCCATGGGTCGATTGCTGCCTCGGGCACCTTATGGCAGTTCTGATGTGAGTCAAAGATTTTCGAATCGGACGAAAAACTGATAGTGAATTGTAACTTTCAGGGCCACCTAATGACGATGGATCACTCAAATTGCCTCCCGATTCAGTACATCGTCCACTAGCCGACTTGACTCCATGGGACTATTGCTGCCTCGGGCACCTTATGGCCGTTCTGCTGTGAGTCTAGATTATAGAATGGGATGAAAAACTGATAGTGAATTGTAACGTTCAGGGCCACCTAATGACGATGGATCACTCAAATTGCGTCCCGATTCAATACATCGTCCTCAGGCAGACTTGTCTCCATGGGTCTATTGCTGCCTCGGGGACCTTATGGCAGGCCTGCTGTGACTCAAAGATTTTCGAATCGGACGAAAAACTGATAGTGAATTGTAACGTTCAGGGCCTCCTAATGACGATGGAACACTCAAATTGCGCCCCGATTCAATGAATCGTCCACCAGCAGACTTGTCTCCATGGGTCTATTGCTGCCTCGGGCACCTTACGGCCGTTCTGCTGTGAGTCAAAGATTTTCGAATCGGACGAAAAACTGATAGTGAATTCTAACATTCAGGGCCACCTAATGACGATGGACCACACAAATTGCGTCCCGATTCAGTACATCGTCCTCCAGCCGACCAAACTCCATGGGTCTATTGCTGACTCAGGCACCTTATGGCCGTTCCGCTGTGAGTCTAGACTATCGAATGGGACGAAAAACTGATAGTGAATTGTAACGTTCAGGGCCACCTAATGACGATAGATCACTAAAATTGCGTCCCGATTCAATATATCGTCCTCCAGCAGACTTGTTTCAATGGGTCTATTGTTGCCTCGGGCACCTTATGGCCGTTCTGCTGTGAGTCAAAGATTTTCGAATCGGACGAAAAACTGATAGTGAATTGTAACTTTCAGGGCAACCAAATGTCGATGGATAACTCAAAATGCGTCCCGATTCAATACATCGTCCTCCAGCCGACTTGTCTCCATGGGTCTATTGCTGCCTCGGACACCATATGGCCGTTCTGCTGTGAGTCTAGATTATCGAATGGGACAAAAAACTGATAGTGATTTGTAACATTCAGGGCCACCTAATGACGATGGACCACACAAATTGCGTCCCGATTCAGTACATCGTCCACTAGCCGACTTGACTCCATGGGACTATTGCTGCCTCGGGCACCTTATGGCCGTTCTGCTGTGAGTCTAAATTATAGAATGGGATGAAAAACTGATAGTGAATTGTAACGTTCAGGGCCACCTAATGACGATGGATCACTCAAATTGCGTCCCGATTCAATACATCGTCCTCCAGCAGACTTGTCTCCATGGGTCTATTGCTGCCTCGGGGACCTTATGGCAGGCCTGCTGTGACTCAAAGATTTTCGAATCGGACGAAAAACTGATAGTGAATTGTAACGTTCAGGGCCTCCTAATGACGATGGAACACTCAAATTGCGTCCCGATTCAATACATCGTCCACCAGCAGACTTGTCTCCATGGGTCTATTGCTGCCTCGGGCACCTTATGGCCGTTCTGCAGTGAGTCGAAGATTTTCGATTCGGACGAAAAACTGATAGTGAATTCTAACATTCAGGGCCACCTAATGACGATGGACCACACAAATTGCGTCCCGATTCAGTACATCGTCCTCCAGCCGACCAAACCCCATGGGTCTATTGCTGACTCAGGCACCTTATGGCCGTTCCACTGTGAGTCTAGACTATCGAATGGGACGAAAAACTGATAGTGAATTGTAACGTTCAGGGCCACCTAATGACGATAGATCACTCAAATTGCGTCCCGATTCAATACATCGTCCTCCAGCATACTTGTTTCCATGGGTCGATTGCTGCCTCGGGCACCTTATGGCCGTTCTGCTGTGAGTCTAAATTATAGAATGGGATGAAAAACTGATAGTGAATTGTAACGTTCAGGGCCACCTAATGACGATGGATCACTCAAATTGCGTCCCGATTCAATACATCGTCCTCCAGCAGACTTGTCTCCATGGGTCGATTGCTGCCTCGGGCACCTTATGGCAGTTCTGATGTGAGTCAAAGATTTTCGAATCGGACGAAAAACTGATAGTGAATTGTAACTTTCAGGGCCACCTAATGACGATGGATCACTCAAATTGCGTCCCGATTCAGTACATCGTCCACTAGCCGACTTGACTCCATGGGACTATTGCTGCCTCGGGCACCTTATGGCCGTTCTGCTGTGAGTCTAGATTATAGAATGGGATGAAAAAGTGATAGTGAATTGTTACGTTCAGTGCCACCTAATGACGATGGATCACTCAAATTGCGTCCCGATTCAATACATCGTCCTCAGGCAGACTTGTCTCCATGGGTCTATTGCTGCCTCGGGGACCTTATGGCAGGCCTGCTGTGACTCAAAGATTTTCGAATCGGACGAAAAACTGATAGTGAATTGTAACGTTCAGGGCCTCCTAATGACGATGGAACACTCAAATTGCGCCCCGATTCAATGAATCGTCCACCAGCAGACTTGTCTCCATGGGTCTATTGCTGCCTCGGGCACCTTACGGCCGTTCTGCTGTGAGTCAAAGATTTTCGAATCGGACGAAAAACTGATAGTGAATTCTAACATTCAGGGCCACCTAATGACGATGGACCACACAAATTGCGTCCCGATTCAGTACATCGTCCTCCAGCCGACCAAACTCCATGGGTCTATTGCTGACTCAGGCACCTTATGGCCGTTCCGCTGTGAGTCTAGACTATCGAATGGGACGAAAAACTGATAGTGAATTGTAACGTTCAGGGCCACCTAATGACGATAGATCACTAAAATTGCGTCCCGATTCAATATATCGTCCTCCAGCAGACTTGTTTCAATGGGTCTATTGTTGCCTCGGGCACCTTATGGCCGTTCTGCTGTGAGTCTAGATTATCGAATGGGACAAAAAACTGATAGTGATTTGTAACATTCAGGGCCACCTAATGACGATGGACCACACAAATTGCGTCCCGATTCAGTGCATCGTCCACTAGCCGACTTGACTCCATGGGACTATTGCTGCCTCGGGCACCTTATGGCCGTTCTGCTGTGAGTCTAAATTATAGAATGGGATGAAAAACTGATAGTGAATTGTAACGTTCAGGGCCACCTAATGACGATGGATCACTCAAATTGCGTCCCGATTCAATACATCGTCCTCCAGCAGACTTGTCTCCATGGGTCTATTGCTGCCTCGGGGACCTTATGGCAGGCCTGCTGTGACTCAAAGATTTTCGAATCGGACGAAAAACTGATAGTGTATTGTAACGTTCAGGGCCTCCTAATGACGATGGAACACTCAAATTGCGTCCCGATTCAATACATCGTCCACCAGCAGACTTGTCTCCATGGGTCTATTGCTGCCTCGGGCACCTTATGGCCGTTCTGCAGTGAGTCAAAGATTTTCGATTCGGACGAAAAACTGATAGTGAATTCTAACATTCAGGGCCACCTAATGACGATGGACCACACAAATTGCGTCCCGATTCAGTACATCGTCCTCCAGCCGACCAAACTCCATGGGTCTATTGCTGACTCAGGCACCATATGGCCGTTCCACTGTGAGTCTAGACTATCGAATGGGACGAAAAACTGATAGTGAATTGTAACGTTCAGGGCCACCTAATGACGATAGATCACTAAAATTGCGTCCCGAATCAATATATCGTCCTCCAGCAGACTTGTTTCCATGGGTCTATTGTTGCCTCGGGCACCTTATGGCCGTTCTGCTGTGAGTCAAAGATTTTCGAATCGGACGAAAAACTGATAGTGAATTGTAACTTTCAGGGCAACCAAATGACGATGGATAACTCAAAATGCGTCCCGATTCAATACATCGTCCTCCAGCCGACTTGTCTCCATGGGTCTATTGCTGCCTCGGGCACCTTATGGCAGTTCTGCTGTGAGTCAAAGATTTTCGAATCGGACGAAAAACTGATAGTGAATTGTAACATTCAGGGCCACCTAATGACGATGGACCACGCGAATTGCGTCCCGATTCAATACATCGTCCTCCAGCCGACTTGACTCCATGGGTCTATTGCTGCCTCGGGCACCTTACGGCCGTTCTGCTGTGAGTCTAGATTATCGAATGGGACGAAAAACTGATAGTGAATTGTAACGTTCAGGGCCTCCTAATGACGATGGATCACTCAAATTGCGTCCCGATTCAATACATCGTCCTCCAGCAGACTTGTCTCCATGGGTCGATTGCTGCCTCGGGCACCTTATGGCCGTTCTGCTGTGAGTCAAAGATTTTCGAATCGGACGAAAAACTGATAGTGATTTGTAACATTCAGGGCCTCCAAATGACGATGGACCACACAAATTGCGTCCCGATTCAGTACATCATCCACTAGCCGACTTGACTCCATGGGACTATTGCTGCCTCGGGCACATTATGGCCGTTCTGCTGTGAGTCTAGATTATCGAATGGGACGAAAAACTGGTAGTGAATTGTAACGTTCAGGGCCACCTAATGACGATGGATCACTCAAATTGCGTCCCGATTCAATACAACGTCCTCCAGCCGACTTGTCTCCATGGGTCTATTGCTGCCTCGGGCACCTTATGGCCGTTCTGCTGTGAGTCTAGATTATCGAATGGGACGAAAAACTGATAGTGAATTGTAACTTTCAGGGCCACCTAATGACGATGGAACACTCAAATTGCGTCCCGATTCAATACATCGTCCTCCAGCAGACTTGTCTCCATGGGTCGATTGCTGCCTCGGGCACCTTATGGCCGTTCTGCAGTGAGTCAAAGATTTTCGAATCGGACGAAAAACTGATAGTGAATTGTAACGTTCAGGGCCACCTAATGACGATGGATCACTCAAATTGCGTCCCGATTATTTACATCGTCCTCCAGCCGACTTGACTTCATGGGTCTATTGCTGCCTCGGGCACCTTATGGCCGTTCTGCTGTGAGTCTAGATTATCGAATGGGACAAAAAACTGATAGTGAATTGTAACGTTCAGGTCCTCCTAATGACGATGGATCACTCAAATTGCGTCCCGATTCAATACATCGTCCTCCAGCAGACTTGTCTCCATGGGTCTATTGCTGCCTCGGGCACCTTTTGGCCGTTCGGCTGTGAGTCTAGATTATCGAATGGGACGAAAAACTGATAGTGAATTGTAACGTTCAGGGCCACCTAATGACGATGGATCACTCAAATTGCGTCCCGATTCAATACATCGTCCTCCAGCCGACTTGACTCCATGGGTCTATTGCTGCCTCGGGCACCTTATGGCCGTTCTGCTGTGAGTCTAGATTATCGAATGGGACGATAAACTGATAGTGAATTGGAACGTTCAGGGCCTCCTAATGACGATGGATCACTCAAATTGCGTCCCGATTCAATACATCGTCCTCCAGCAGACTTGTCTCCATGGGTCGATTGCTGCCTCGGGCACCTAATGGCCGTTCTGCTGTGAGTCAAAGATTTTCGAATCGGACGAAAAACTGATAGTGAATTGTAACTTTCAGGGCCACCTAATGACGATGGATCACTCAAATTGCGTCCCGATCCAATACATCGTACTCCAGCAGACTTGTCTCCATGGGTCGATTGCTGCCTCGGGCACCTTATGGCCGTTCTGTTGTGAGTCAAAGATTTTCGAATCGGACGAAAAACTGATAGTGATTTGTAACATTCAGGGCCACCTAATGACGATGGACCACACAAATTGCGTCCCGATTCAGTACATCGTCCACTAGCCGGCTTGTCTCCATGGGACTATTGCTGCCTCGGGCACCTTATGGCCGTTCTGCTGTGAGTCTAGATTATAGAATGGGATGAAAAACTGATAGTGAATTGTAACGTTCACGGCCACCTAATGACGATGGATCACTCAAATTGCGTCCCGATTCAATACATCGTCCTCCAGCAGACTTGTCTCCATGGGTCTATTGCT